>NC_091447.1:18086857-18196857 GCF_964237555.1 Oryctolagus cuniculus
ACAGTGGCCAGAGCTGAGCTGAGCCATGAGCCAGGAGCTTCTTCTGGGTCTTCCACCTGGGTACAGGGGACCAAGGACTTGGGCCATCTTCTACTGCTTTCTCAGGCCATAGCAGAGAGCTGGATTGGAAGTGGAGCAGCTGGGGTTTGAGCTGGAGCCCATATTGGATGCCAATGCTGCAGGCCGCGGCTTTAACTTACTCTGCCACAGTGCCGGCCCCATGGGGCTGCGGGAATCTTAAATCACTAAGCTAAATGCCCATCCCAAGGTTATAGGATTTAAGAGAGAGTCATTGCAAAAAGCCTTAGAAATTAAATTACTGAAGGAAAGACCGAGGATATCTCTACGCTGTACTAGAATCTAAATGATGACAGTTGCTTACTTATACCTTGTGAAAAGGTACAGGATTTAGATTTCGGCGAATGCAACATCTGATGGACGAAAATGGAGCAGCAAAATGAAACGTCTCAGAAAGACCCCACAGAATCTTGCTCTTTTGTTTCTCACATGTGTAAAATGAGCTGAGATTAGGATCTTGGGGGAAAGAAATCAATATCCGTGCAAGTGGAGAAGATGCCTCATTTGCGTTTGTTGTTGGAATCCTATGTCTTTTAGGGTGTTACAAGGCGTGTATGTGTGTGTGTGTCTGAGATCTTACACTCTCTGTGTAGTAAAAGGAGAACAAGACTCCACAGAACTTACAATTAACAAAAGAACTAGTCCAGACTAATTTAAGGATCCATTCATGTTTGAAAGATTTGTAGAGCGTGTTCCATATTCGGAGGATCGGTGTGGATCCCAGGGTGGAATGTGAAACATACAGTCCTTGTTCCTGGGGCAGCTGCACGTGGAAGCATCTAACTGTTATACAAAACAGAATGAATCAGGCGTCACAGTTGAGGGCAGTGGACAGCCAGTGTCTTGCCTGCTACTATCCATTCTTATCCTTCAAGTCACCTGCTCTTCCGCTCTTGGTCCTGTGCTTTGCTGATTCAGCCTTCATCCCCAAGAGGGGGCTGTAACCCAAGACTAGCTGATCCGAGCAACAGTACCTTCCCGGCGCCAGTGATTGGCCCAGAAGTGGGCACGTGTCCCTATCAAAACCAGTGACTTCTGTGCAACTCTTGAGAAAAGAAGCTGGCTTCCATCATCTGGGGCAGGCGGCTAGGATGTGAGCGGAGACTCTGAGCCGCCATCCGGCCGCTGCGCAAACTAGCGGGGGCACAAAAGATGATAAGGCTGAGGGATGGAGCGTGACCTGCGTGACATCATTTACGTAGCTTGAGTACTTCCCGTGTCAGGGCTGCCGTAGCATGCCACTCGCTGATACATTCAGTTAGCCACTTACTCGCTGCACCTGTGCTGTTGACTTCAGTCCTCTAACATGAATATGAGGGGGGTTCCAGTCTTCTCACTGTGTCCCTACCTACTGCGGAAGAGTCGGGTTGATGTGTTAACTAATTCCCTGGACATGGCTAGTTCCCTGGACATAACTTCTTAGAGCAAAAGTAGCTCTTTTTGGACTGGTGTGTTCTCTCAGTAGCTGGAACGGTCATTTGCTCTTTCAGATTCTTTACTGAGAGCATATTCGTGGTGCAAAGGATGGCGGCATTGGAACTGCTCATCTGAGTGGGCAACAGGGCACGAGGGGCTGGCAGCCGTGGGTGCAGGAAGTGGGTTGGAATCAGGAGAGTTCACAGATGCAAATTTGGAAGTCCTCTAAGAGGAGAATGAACAAAGAACATCCTGACACACATGCGGGCTCAGTGAGACCAGCCTTGATTTAACATCACAGTCTCCTTCTCAACTCGCCTGCCCCCTCCTCCCACCCCTCTTCCCCACCTTGTAGTCTCCATAGCGCTCATCACCAGCATCTGAACAGATAGCTGTTTTTGTCTGTTACCTCTGCACCTGCACTGCGATAGAAGCTCCATTTGTGCAAGGAGATGGGCTGTTGCTCCCTGTAGTACCCTATGTGCCTAGACTAGTGCTTGGCACATAGGAGGTGCCCAAAGGATGTTGGCAGAGTCCATCGGTGAAGGGTTGAAGTGGGTGAAGGTTGCTCACTGATGGCAGAGATTTAAAGTGAGGTGGACAAAAGGCCAAGGAAAGGAGACAGAAAATCTAAAAGGCGAAAGGCAGATGAGTGCAAGCACAGGGCTCAAGGAGGCAGCAGTGGGAAGCAGAGCCAAACTCGGCTGGGAGGTGCAAATGGCCAGGATCACGACATTTGAAGTGTGTTCCTCCTGGTGACCCTGCACAGCTCCACGTGTGTGTCTTAATCCATTCTTTGATGCTATGACAGAATATCAAAGACTGGCTAAATCATAAGCAAAGAAGATTACTTGCCAACATAAGTGCTAGAGGCGGGGAACTTGAAGATGGCAGGGCTGCCTCTGGTGGAGCCCTTACTGTGTCAGAGAGGGCGGAAGGTCAAGGAGCAAGCATGAGACAGAAAAATAAAATCATCCTCTTGTGAGGCGCTGACTTCTACCCTCCCTGCTCCCATGGGTTAGCACACTGGCTTCAGTGACAACAGCTGTAATCGGTTTCTGAGGGTGGTGCCCTCGTGACCTAATCACCTCTTCCAAGTCCCACCTCTCACTCCTGTTACAAGGCGGTTCAATTCCCGCATGAGCTTCAGAGGGGACATTCAACCAGAGCTGTGTCTGTGCTCGGGACTCAGAGTCAATCCTGAGAGTTTGGGTTCAGCTGTGAAAGTTGGGTAGCGCTCTGAATTTCTGAGCCTAGAATTTCTAACCTGTAAAATGGGTCCAACACTGACCCTACCGCAAAGCATAATTTTTTGGATGAACTGAGCTATTGTATGTGAAAAATATATACACTTGTGAATTATTGTCATTATTATTGATTTGCAGTGTGCAGAATACAAATATTTGCAGCAGATAGAATAAAGGAAGTCATGGAAATGTCTGTAACTATTATTATTTGGGAATAATTGATTTCAAGATAAAATACGTGATGATTCTTACTGTCATTTTCAACCATCACATATATTTACATGAAGGTAAGCACTTAATATTTATGAACTTGAGCTTGGGGCATTTTCTTGACCTTGTTTGTTTCTGGTTTCTTATTCATGCAAATGCAGATCCCGGAAGATAAGAGACACAAATTTCAGTTCTCAGTCAACTAGGCGGAGAGCCGATTAAGGCCATTTTCCTCTCCCCACCCCCTCCCAGGGCATCTTGCTTTTTCATCCTCTGTGGCAGGGGGTTGCATTATCTCCAGTCTCTCTAGGAAATCACTGATTTTACTTATGCATTATCCTTCGATGTCTTAGGTTTTGAGCTAGATTTCGTCCTGGTGGTTGAAAGCTCAACATTTTTCTGAGGATTTTCCCCCCAGACCACAAGCACGTTTGGCTGCAAAGAGTCTGGAGGGAAGAATAGGCTTCCATGTTGCCTGGTTATAAATAGGGGGTGCTGGCAGACATTTGCAAGCATTTGCATATATACAATTGTCTGTCTGATGTTTGCTTCCATGCTTGCTCTCCTCCTCTGCCCCCTGTTCTCTTTGTGCAGTGAATTACTAATACAAACACAGATAATGAAATTCCTGATTCCAGCCCGCAGCACAGACATGCATTTTGGAGGGTATCTGGGGAAAATGGATAGGTTCCCTTGATCTTGCTGCTCTATCCAGACAGGGAAAGGAGGAGGAGAAAGTAATTACAAAGACTTGTCTTTGAAGGTGGGATGAGTGGCACTGACAGGATTTCTTTTCAGGGAATCTTGTAGAGATGCTATTTGCTTGCTAATACCAATAGGTGCTATCCCTGGAAATAGAGCTTATGCATTACAATGGGGGCTCAGCAGATGGGACACCGTCCACAGGAAGCTGAACAAGTCCGGGCCTTGTGGCTTCTGAACAGAATGGGTCTGGGGCGGGTGAAATTTACCCTTAGGCTTGAAGCATTCTCTGGGGCAGCCAGGGCAGTGCAAATCCTAGAGGTAGGAGGGAAGCAAATTTGCCCAGGAAAGTGTCTTTTGGTCAATCACCGCTCCTGCAGATTCAAGAATCTCCAGTTTCTTAAGCAAAGTGTGACTTTGTTGGGCAGCCGAATGTGATAGCTTGGTGGCCCTAATTAGGTGGCAGTGACATAAGAAATGCTCAGGGTGTTCCCATCAGCCATGAGGAGTTCCCCGGAGAGAAGAGCTTGAAAAAGAACTTTAATTGGGAGAGTTTTAGGGTGACCAGCAAATTTTCTCCTATTTATTGCTTGGGGTGGACCTCAAGTGAATCCTCTGGTAAGTGAGCGTCTAACGTTAGTATAACTAAACCTGTGCTTTCTTTTAAAAACATTTTGTTTCTTTTTTTTTTTTTTTAAGATTTATTTGAAAGTCAGAGTTACACAGAGAGAGGAGAGGCAGAGAGAGAGAGAGGGAGAGAGAGAGGTCTTCCATCCTATGGTTCACTCCCCAATTGGCTGCAACTGCCGGAGCTATGCCGATCCTAAGCCAGGAGCCAGGTGCTTCTTCCTGGTCTCCCACGTGGGCGCAGGGGACCAAGGACTTGGACCATCCTCTACTGCTTTCCCAGGTCATAGCAGAGAGCTGGATCGGAAGAGGAGCAGCTGGGACTAGAACCGGCGCCCATATGGGATGCTGGCACTTCAGGCCAGGGCGTTAACTCGCTGTGCCACAGCGCCGGCCCCTAAAAACATTTTCAAATTAAATAATTTATTCTAGAGGCATGGAGAGAAAGAGACAGAGACGGAGAGACAGAATAGAAATGGTTGGATAGATGATAGACAGGTAGAAAGACAGAGCCTGCGCCCATCTGCTGATTCGTTCCCCATGTGCCTGCAATGGCTGGGGCTGGGCCAGGTTGACCCTGGAAGCTAGGAACTCAATCTAGGTTTCCCACGTGGGTGGCAGGAGCCCAAATACTTGGGTCATCACCATCAATGCTTTTTTAAACTAATAGAGAAGATTTTTCAATGTATTATATTATTTATGGCATAATAAGATCACCTTTGGTTCCAAAAATGTATGTCAATGCTACTTTCCTTTTTAAGTAATCTTTGATATATTATTGGCTTTTGTCTTATATTGTGTAGGAATACCAATTCTGTTGTGCTAAACAGGTTTCTAAACAACCCACGTTTGTGCTGACAGCTTGTATGAAAAGAACAAATATTTGCTTTTTATTTCATGTAAATATTGCATGCTGTCAAACAAGACAGGCTTAAAGAGGCTAAGATTTTGTCTTTCATAGCTCACTAAGGGACAGCTAATCTATAGCAGAAATAATTTTAAATGTAGAACTGCCGTGTGGAAAATATAGGCCTCCCACTGGTTGAAATGACATTAGTAGAAAAAAATTTTCACTGAAAAAGGTTATGAAATGTTTATTTTGTCACACAGCTTAAAATATGTTGGGAATAGAATAAAAAAAAAAGGAGAGAAATGGCTTAGATGATTGTTCTAACAGCTATTACTCTATTGGAAATTACTTTAGTGGCATTATAACACTTTAAATAGACATATATGAAATGATATAACTACATAAGAAGAGGGTTAAGTAATAAACAGTAATAACATTATTCTGGGTAGAAATTCAGTCCTTGAAATTACGGATGCCGGGGAGCTCCGTGGGCAGTAGCGGGTTCTTTGCTCCAGGTTCTGTGGCTTTGGTGGCCCATCGCCAGGTAGGCGGAGGTATGCTGTGCACCTGCAGTTTTGGGGCAGGGAGCAGCAAATGAAAGAGAATTTCTGTGAAACACGCAAACAGTGTTCATGCTAACGATGCCAGCGGCCTACCCACCATGGAGATGTAAGCTTAGTATAGGAAATTCATTTGCAGATATAATGGATACCAATCTGAATATGAAATATTCATTACATCCCATATTGCTTCTGGTTGGATTCGTGCTGTCTGCCATTTTCGGGGGGCTTGGGGACTGATTTCCCCTCTGACTCATTTCCTGTTTCTCGACGCCTCCCGTGCGATACTGCTGGGATGTCAGCCACAGAGCTCCCTTACCGGCGTGACTGCTGTCCCCACTTCCCCTATCCGATGAAGGATGCACGGTTCAGGTGCTGTCATCTGCCGTACACAGCGCACTTTATAACACAGAAGGGGGATTTTAATAAGACCTCCAAGGGGTCTGCTGCCATTTTTAAAAGGCAGGTTCTCGACAAAGGACGTGCGCGCAAACTCCCAAGAGAAAGCCGTGGAGAACGCCCCCACCGAGAGGAGCCGTGTCATCCCATTTCATTGTCTACCTGTCACCGCGGCCCTCGCCGGATTCTGACAGCCTGCTCTTTTCTCTCGTAGCCACTGCTGCTTAACGTCATTTTCTTGTTTGAACATCTTTATTTCTGACTTGTTACAAACCATTAACTAGTTTCCAGGTTTCAACGTCCTGGCTACTTTTGACTAGTAAGTCATTCGGCATAACAAGATTTCCTGTATCTTCTTGCTAAAGAAAATCTCTACACGAAATGATCAATGTCCCAATTTTTATGAATCCTCGCAGATAGGAAGTCCCTGTCATCAGATGCAAGGCGTCTGTTCTGGAAGCATATTCAAGTTGGTATAATAGAACCTGACAGACACAGTAGGTAAGCATTGCGCTGCAGAAGGCTTCAAACGCCACAGGCAGAGAGCAGGGGCTTCTACAGAGGGGCTTGCTTACGACGCTTTCAAAGGAACACAGCCTTGTCTCCAGTTAGATTTCCTGGACGCCGTGTTTTCAAATATAAAATGCTTTGAAAAGCATTCATAGCTGAGCAGTTGTCAATCTCCATAAACACACCTCCCAAGCCTTCCTTATAGGTAGCATTGCTACAATGAAGACTGGCTGCTTTGGACACTGATGTTAAAACCAATATAAACAGGCACGCAGCTTGATGACATATTGCTACAGGGTTAAAAAAAAACTTAGACTTAAATTTCTGTGTGCATGAAGCTACTCTCACATGGAATTGATGTAACTAAAACTTCAATTTTTTTCTTTAAATGACTCTATATTATTATAATTTTAAAAGTACTTTAAGAATGCACTTAAGTGTTGTAAGAGTGTCTATTAATGAACTGTGACATTACTTAAATCCTGAGTAGAAATATTTATTTATTCTTGCCTAATTAATGGGTTAAGGAGATTTTAAAAAAATCAGTTACTGATATAGCAATTCCACTTCTAGAACATGCCAAGGGTACATCAAAAGTTCATATAAAATAGAACTAAAAGATAAGTTTATTTTGGTGCAAACATTTTTTGAAATTCAAGTATAGTTTTTTCATGAAAAGAGTTCATGGAAATTGCATATTATACAAAAGCTATGCATGCTTTTCTACTTTTTTCTACCCCCAATAAACTTATTTTTAAATTCTATTTTTCCACATTTTTTAAATCCCCTTATATCTTAGTGAACTGGTTAAGCAAGTTCATGTGCATGCATGTCCAGTGGATATGGCATTTTTTAATCGTGAAAAATCTGAGCTTTCCATCTATTAATAAGGGCCTAGATCCATGAGCTGGGCACATCTTTAGAACAGAACATCGTGTTTTGTTTAAAAAATGAGCTACAATGTATGTGCCGATATGGAGGATTTCTTTGACATACTGTTTAGTGGAAACAGCAGGCTGCAGTGTAGTATAGAAAGTGTGACTGCAGCTTTGGAAGTAGCGGGGAACTTTCTCCCACTTCCCCTGCGTTTCTGTGAGCATAGAAACGGCCTGGAAGGTTGCGCACCGACAACCTCCGGGTGTACAGGCATGGGAAGAATAAGACGGAGCTCATCTTTGGTTTTCTGTACCTCCGTATGATCTGAATTTCCATTCTCCAGTGTTTTGATAGACACTCCCAGTTAATTTAACAACCTAGTTAAATAATTTAAAAAGGAAATCTCGTGTCATAGAAAAGATCAGATGAAAAGAGATAAATGTAGCTACTTGAAAGGGCTAACAAAGAGGCCTGGCTTCTCCCGTTCAGCTGATTCCAGCTTAGAGCATCCGCATCTCTAAATGTTGCAACAACAAGAACCTCAAAATCCGGGTGCAAATGCTGTCAGCCCCGCGGCTCTGTGGTTCCAGGCAGCAGCAGTGGTCCTCGGTTGATTTCTTGGTGCTGTATTTCCAATCAGCTTATAAATTATTAATAGTATGTGTGCAGGTCAGAGACACACTAACCCTGACAATCATCCTGTAATATTCTCTCCTTAGCATGAGAAGAGAGGAGAAGAGACTAATCAATATGTATCATCAGAGGTACATTTCACGTAGATATGGTATATGCACTTAGAGAAAAAGAGTCAGATCCTCACAAAAACCTGTCAGCCTGGCATTAATCTTGTATTATGAATAATGTGGCTATCTATGAATCTTTAATATTTGTTAAATGATGAAATTGTGTGGTGTGCTCTACCAAAGCAAATTTGATAAAATGTGTGAATAGTTTGATCAATGAAGATGTTGATCTACATGAAGAAAAAAATTAAAACATAGTTCATTAAAGCAGAAAAAAACCACAGCTGCACTTTGACCTGAGGGTGCATTTTCAGTCCAAAGAATTGAGTTCTGTTATGCATAATGTCGAGAAATTAGTCTTTCAATAAGTTATAAAATATTTTTTGGTTAAAACCATTATCCCCCAAGACAAGGCATCTTTGGTAATATACTCCTGGCAACCAACACAATGCTGGCTTCTAGCTCATAATAAAAGCTGTATTTGAAAATTCCTAACAAACACATAGATTAATGTTTCATATATAAGATACAGTGATTCTTGTGAGAGATTATGAATCCAATGGCTTGTTATAAATCCTGTTGTGTTCATTTCTTTCCTTGAAGAAATTCTGGAATAATTTGTTCCAGACTTAATTTCCAGAGAAAGCCCGAAAAGTAGATCAAGAACTTTGCTTATGAAATTTGCCTAATGAAGAAATTTTAACCAGTGCTTGTTGAGCTGAAGATAAAAATATAGTTTATTTGTACATATTTGAGGAGAATTAACATGTATCTGATTGTTAATATTTGATTCTTGTTTAATTATTTATGATATCAAGGAATGAATCTGTCAAGTAAATAATGAAATGTGTACATGCAGCATATGTAATTAGGTTAGGTGCATAAATCCAAAGTGTTCACTTTATAGTTGTCAGTGCAAAATTTATTAATAATGAGAGGCGTTAAGTGAAGAAAATTCTTAACACAGTCTGTCTCATTAGTGTGGCTTACAGCAATTGTTGGTCAAAAAAAGATGAAGAAAAAGGGGGGGGGTAGGCTTCATTATCTTAGTTATGAATTAATTGCTTAAAAATATCAGTGAACTGGAGTGCATTTACACTCTCCTATTTGGAAATGTATGATGTGAACAACGGAGCTGGGAGTTTGATTGAATGCTGCAAGTGGAATAATTCCATCTTGAAAACACAAACAATTATTTAAGGAAGAACCATTCAGTTTGACATTTGAGAAGTGAAAACCTCCTTTTATGATTGAACTGTCAGAATCCCATCTTGGGGGCAGCATTGCGGTGTCGTGGGCTAAGCTGCTGCCCGCAGCACCAGCAGACCACGTGGGCACTGGTCCAAGTCTCAGCTGTTCCATTTCTGATCCAGCTCCTGCTAATGCACCTGGGAAAGCAGTGGAAGATGGCCCAAGTGTTTGGGTCCCTTCTACCCACGTGGGAGACCCGGATGAAGCTCCCGGCTCCTTGCTTTGGCCTGGCCCAACTCCAGCCATTGAGGTCACCTGGAGTGTGAACCCAGGTGGGGAGCCAACGAAGGATCGCTGTCTCTGTCTCTCCCTCTCTCTCATTCTCTGTACTCCACCTTTCTAATAAATAACAAATCTTTAAAATATATATATATATAAGGAGTCTTGGGGCCAGCGCTGTGGCAAAGCAGGTAAACCTGACATCTACGGCGCCAGCATCCCATATGGGCACTGGTTTAAGTTTCGCCTGTTCCACTTTCAATCCAGCTCCCTGTTAATGGCCTGGAAAAGCAGTAGAAGATGGCCCAAGAACTTGGCCCTCTGTACCCACATGGGTGCCTTTCAAATAAACAATAAATCTTAAAAAAAAAGTCTCATGTTGAGATTTGGACTTAATTCATTTTGAAGGTGACAAGATGGCCAGCAATGTATACATGGCTGTGTCCCTCCCTTCCTTCACTGCGTGAATGGCATTGGGACAGACCCATCTTGTCCAGCATGGTCCTCGAGCCCCAGGTTGGCCTGGGCTGCAGAGATGCAATGCAGTGGGATACAAGGAGCCCCTGGGTACCCGTGAACGGGCTTGGTGGGGGTACCAGTGGGGACTCTGGGTGTGACTGGCTGGAGGGTAGGTGACATTGTGCTCATCCTGTCCATGCAGGGGCCTGGCTGAATGAGTGCCACTAACTTTGTATTAAAGAATCTGACTTGGGGCGGGCATTTAGCAGAGAAGTTAAGATACCCACAGCCCATATTCAGGTGTCTGGGCTTGATTTCTGCCTGCAGCTCCTGACTCTGGCTTCCTGCCAATGCAGACCATGGGGAGCAGCAGTGGTGGTTCAAGTCATTGGAGGCCTCGATTGAGTTCCTGGCTTCCAGTATCAGCCCAGCCCAGCCCAGCCCTAGTTATTGTGAGCATTTGGGGTGAATCAGTGGATGGAAGATGTCTGTTTCTCTCTACCCCTCAAATAACTAAATTTTTAAAAGTTTAAGAATCCGACCTGATGATCTGTCAGAGGTAGATCTGTCCTTAATGTCGATCGTTAGGAGCACTCTGGTGGAAAGGACCATCGACCTGGAAACAAGATACTGATACCCCACTGTGTCATTAGCTAGCCTGGCAACTTCCAGAAAGTTCTCTAAACTCCGGGGTCAGTCTGTTCACCTATCAGAGGGCTGTAATTCTGTCTCAAACGGTCTGTGACTCACAGATATGGTGTTGGAATACATCAGATTTTTGCAAGTAGTTCCGTGAGTATCTGGGGAAGCAGAGGAGGGAGGCGTGTTGCTTCACAAACACTCATCGCTGAACCAGGTGTTGTTACAGAGACAGCTATGCACTTGTTAAAAGATGGAAGTCCAGGGGCTATCTTAGCAATTACACGAGTCTACTGCCACCACTCAAGAATGTTCCTGCCTTACATATACAAAAATTAACAGAGAACTAGAAGCGGGGCAAGGAGGTGACATTGTGAAACCAAGACTATACACTGCAGTTTTTCTATCTGCCCCATGAAAAAAAAGAATGGTTATTAAATAACTTTATTTTAAAATGCTTTTGTAATGGTGTATTTTGATGGCGAATAATCCAGGTACAAAGTTATTTGCTAAATCTAAAGAACAACTTGCTATCCTCCTGACTTAATTTTCAGATGTCTACAAACTAAAGAACTTTGAGGCTGGCGCCGCGGCTCACTAGGCTAATCCTCCGCCTAGCGGCGCCAGCACACCGGGTTCTAGTCCCGGTCGGGGCGCCGGACTCTGTCCCGGTTGCCCCTCTTCCAGGCCAGCTCTCTGCTGTGGCCAGGGAGTGCAGTGGAGGATGGCCCAGGTGCTTGGGCCCTGCACCCCATGGGAGACCAGGAGAAGCACCTGGCTCCTGGCTCCTGCCATCGGATCAGCGCGGTGCGCCGGCCGCAGCGCGCCGGCTGCGGCGGCCATTGGAGGGTGAACCAACGGCAAAAGGAAGACCTTTCTCTCTGTCTCTCTCTCTCACTGTCCACTCTGCCTGTCAAAAAATAAAAATAAATAAATAAAAAAAAGAACTTTGGACACAAATGACTTAATGCAGTCACGTTTTAATATAATTAAAGAACCACATGCGGAGTCTGCAATGTGGCTAGTTATTTGGGAGCACGGGCAGTAAAGCAAAAGAGCAGACATCATTTTACCATTGCCTAAGAAAATTAGGCAGTGAATTCAGCCAACCAGTTTATTTGCTAAATTATTATACATCATTTTTCCAAACACATTTTTTTTGTAAGAAGAACCAATACATGAAAAGTCAAAATGTAATCAATTTGACTTTCAAGTGATAAACCATCAACTCCCAGGAGATTAGTTCAGTGCCCGCCCATTAGCAATACCCCCTTGTTCCAGTGCTCAGCCTAGACTCCTGAGAAAATGATACATTTCTAAAGTCACTTAGCTTTGGCATGGTTTGTACGCAGGGAGACCACTGGGAGACTGGCAACAGCTCAGCTTCTGTTTGGGCCTTGCTTGTCTCTTCCCTGCTCTCCCACCCTACTCCTCACACCCCCAGTGTAATTCAGAGGTAAATCCTCATTAGACATCAGTTATGATGACCTCATTTTTCTTGGCAGTGGTAGTTTAGAGATAGTCATGTTGATCTAGTCGGGCCAGTGAGATAGGACTAAAGATCTTCTGAAGGGTTTTCCTGCATAATTTCCATTGTTAAAAAATGTTAAGATAAGAACAATATCTTTTGGAGATGGGCTTTGCCATGTGCTCAATGCCTGGAACTATGGCAGCCACTCTGAGACCCCAAGGGAAACCAGCTCAGGACAAGGTCAACAAGCTGAGGATGGCGGAGTGCAAAGTTCCTTGACAACACACATTTTTGAGCCACTGAATAAACCAACTTAGCATCTGATACCTCAGAACGGTCTGAACAAGATACCTTTTCCTTCTTGTTGAGCTAGTATAGAAGTAAGTTTTCTATTACTTAAAAGTTACCCTAACAGAAACAAGATGTGTAAGAAACCCAAGTTCAAGCCGGCGCTGCGGCTCACTAGGCTAATCCTCCGCCTAGCGGTGCCAGCACACCGGGTTCTAGTCCCAGTCGGGGTGCCAGATTCTGTCCCGGTTGCCCCTCTTCCAGGCCAGCTCTCTGCTGTGGCCCGGGAGTGCAGTGGAGGATGGCCCAAGTCCTTGGGCCCTGCACCCCATGGGAGACCAGGAAAAGCACCTGGCTCCTGCCATCGGATCAGCGCGGTGCGCTGGCTGTGGTGGCCATTGGAGGGTGAACCAACGGCAAAGGAAGACCTTTCTCTCTGTCTCTCTCTCTCACTGTCCACTCTGCCTGTCAAAAAAAAAAAAAAAAAAAAAAGCCGGCGCCGCGGCTCACTAGGCTAATCCTCCGCCTAGCGGCGCCGGCACACCGGGTTCTAGTCCCGGTTGGGGCGCCGGATTCTGTCCCGGTTGCCCCTCTTCCAGGCCAGCCCTCTGCTGTGGCCAGGGAGTGCAGTGGAGGATGGCCCAAGTCCTTGGGCCCTGCACCCCATGGGAGACCAGGAAAAGCACCTGGCTCCTGGCTCCTGCCATTGGATCAGCGCGGTGCGCCGGCCGCAGCGCGCCAGCCGCGGCGGCCATTGGAGGGTGAACCAACGGCAAAGGAAGACCTTTCTCTCTGTCTCTCTCTCTCACTGTCCACTCTGCCTGTCAAAAAAAAAAAAAAAAAAAAAAGCCCAAGTTCTCTTCAGGCTACTTTGGAGTAACTAGAGAGCCCAGCACTCCTTTCCTTGAGAGCCAAACACGGAAGAGGTGTCACTAGACTGCTGTGGACTCACCAGAAAAGCGTGGCCCAACCTGGTCCACAGAATCTTTTGGATTTCCATGGGAGAAAGTTCTCAGGATTCAGAAGTGTTAACAAAGGACCTTAGTAAGTTGATGCTCAACCCTTCTACCACATTCCCTTCCCCCGCACCGGAAGAGCCACCTCAACAGTCTGGCAGAGTTGTCAAGATGGTATTCCAGAGGCCCCAGAGGAGCAGAGGCGTAAGGACACTGTTATTTGATGGAGAGAGCGACTGGCCAAGCTGAGATACCTAACATACCAATATCCACAGCTTAAAAAACATCGCAGAGAAGGTGATCCTAAGGGAGTTAAGAGTGAATCAAGCAGTGAGCCATTCAGATGTTGCTGCAGTTACTGCCTAGCTCATGGATGGGACCCATCGGAGAATGCTAGGGTAGGAATGGATTATGACAAAAAGTCAATTTAAGCATAATCTCTATTTTGCTGTTCTTGCTAGTAATTTTATACAGTAGAACACTATGCTAAGATAGACCTGTATAGCAATAATTTTGATGACCTATGATATTAGTTGTAATTGTCTTTCTCTTCCTACTTTGGTACCAGTGATTTATATGGAATCTGTAGTTTGAATGTATTTGAATGACTTTCAATATCAGTTAGTTCTTTTCGTCTTTCTGGTTTGACCCAGAGAAATACCAATAAGTTTCACATATTCCCATGTGTTTCAGAAAACTAAAGGTAGTGAGATGAAACTCAGCACCAACAGCTGTGCAAAGTGGCTTGTGGGAAAGGAATGTAAAGAAAACATTGGATGCTTTGTCTAGAGCATTATAATTAGGACAGATAATTAGATGTTCTGGTTTTCAAATGTTTGGATTGCAATAAAAGGAAATTTAGAAAAAAAAAAAAAGAAGCCCAGCTGGATCACTTCTAAGAGAAGGTCTCACCCTTAAGTTGGAGAGAGGGCCATACGATCCCTGGGTAATATTTATCACTCATTTTACTTATTTGCATGATAATATTTAATTCCTCCACCTATTTGGAAATGTGTGTTATTTTAAGAATACTGGATGTGAATAAACAGAATGCATGCTAAATATTGCTGGGAGTAAATACTCAGGAACTCCATAGCAGGTGTCACTTTATGCCAGGAGTAGGAAAGTCTACTTGGAAGAGATGGTATTTACTGTGGACCTGGAAGGATCAATGGTATTTAAAAAGTTGGAGATGGAGTTCAAGGGTATTCTAGGTGAGGGAATGCATATCATAGGTGCAATACGGCTGGAGCTGGATTGGGCACAGGTTCTGGAGGGTCTTAGTTGTCTTGCTCTGGAGTTCGGGCATCCTTTCCTTGGCGGTGGGAACTAGTGATATATCTGAATTCGTCACTGCCTAGGGACTCTGGATGAGCTAACAAAGGCTCAGTGTATGTTTTATAGTTTTTTGCATATTTAAAAGGAAAATATGCATGACATTAGCAAAACAATAAAAACCCATGTTCCATGCTAGTTTGGATTCTGTTTTAAAATATTTGGCCAAGGAAAGTAGGAAGTAACTGGTGAAACAGTCATTGTTTTCCAAAAATTTCAAGATTATGTGCAAGAGGGCTGGTGATGTGGGGCAGAGGGCTAAACTAGTGCCTGATGGTGACACCTCATATCCATCCTAGCACCAGCGTGAGTCTCCACTGCTCTGCTTCCGATCCAGCTCCTTGCCAATGGGTCTGGGAAGGCAGAGGAAGATGGTCCAAGGGCTTGGACTCCTGCCACAGATGTGGGAGACTGGGAACCTGGAGTTCCATGTGGGACTCCCACATGGGTGGCATAAGCCAATGCTGCGTTCCCAGGCGCATTGGTAGGGAGCTGGAGAGGAAGTGGAGCAGTCCGGACTTGAACTGGTGTTTCTAATAGGGGCTGCAAGCAGAGGCTTAACCTGCTGGGCCACAGTTCCATTTGAGAGCCAGGGGAACTCACACTCTGATGGAGAGACAAAACGTGGAGTAGGGAAGACACAGGGCCAAGTTTTCACTTGCTTACTTCTTTTTATCGTATCATATCTTGATCCAAAAAGAAATTAACTTCAATATCTCCCTGAAAAAACAGGCGGCAGCCCAATGTCATCGTGGAGAGAGGACTAGAGCTCTCCTGATAAATCCCCTCTGACATTTTTGTCGCCAGGCCCCACCATGGGTGCCAGGGGCAGACACACATCACCCAGTAGAAGGCAGGCAAGAGCAAGGAAGCATTTCCCAGAATTCCCAGCAGATGGACCGGGTGCGGGATTAGCCAGTACAGATCACATGCTCTGTTTCTAAACCAATCCCTGGACAAACGAAGGGGTGGGGCTTAACAGACTTAGACAACCTGGGGTTTGTCCCTGGGAGCTGTGAGAAGGGCCCAGAACCGAAAGAAAGCTCACTACCTGGCTGGGCTCCCGCGGGCCCTTTGCCAGGCTTAGCGACAAAAGCAAGGTGGCTAAAGCAGGTGACAGTGTTCTGTGCATGACACATCCTGAAACCGTGTTTCCTATTATTACTGCTGCTGTTTCATTATTGAAAATGACTTAACTGGCGGGGGACTCGGGGGAGCCGGTGGGGCTACTGGAGCTGTTACAAAGCAATGGGCTGACTTCTTGTCCAGGCCTGTGACCTGCCCTACTTGTGCATGCTTTTCCTTCTGCAGCTTTGCCTCAGTTTCCCTAGGAGGGATTCAGGAACTCGGGAGTGGGGTCCTGCGCCTGGCCTCCCCTGCAGGCCCAACAGAAGGAAATGGGGCTCTCAGATGCTGGCGCCCAGTTGAAGCCCCATGGGCGCGGCTCGGCCACAGCGGGGTCCAGCCCTCCTAGCAGGGTTCCAGGTTAAGAGTGGCAACGCCGCCGCCGCCTAGGGCTGAGCGTCTGCGCTGGACCCCAGAGCCCTTGCTGAGCCCGGCGGGGTTCCTGTTCCCACAGCCGCCCCCTGGCGCCGTCCGGCGGGCGCGGCGGCGTCTGCCTTCCCGCAGTCCTCGTGCTCCGCCGAGGTAATGAAGTTGTCAGCGGCGCCCCGAGTGCGGCGGAGCCTGATATTCAAATCGCCTTGCCCGTCTCGCCTGCCGCCCCGCTCGCGCCCCGGGCCCCTGACTCCCCGAGCGCCGGCCCCTTCCCTGTTCCTCCCCCGCCCCGCGTCTTTGTCTCCGCCTCGCTGTCTCCTCCCTTTTGTGTCTCTGGTCAGACTCAGCCTCAGCTCCCAGCGCCCGGGCTCCGGCCTTGGGACTGAGGGGACCCTGCTCACCCCCGGGGCGCGAGGCCCGTCTGGGCAAGAGGTCGGCTCCGTGCCACGCCCGCGCTTCTGCCCCTTCCCTGGCCGCCGGCCCCTCTCCCCTGCGTCCTGCTCCAAGAACCATGAGCTAATCGCGGCGCTAGCCTTTGCACCTCGAGTCGTTCCTTCCTTCTTTCTGAATGTATAATTTGTGGTCGTTTTTGTGATGACAAAAACCAAGGCCTGCTCCGCCCTCTGCCCCCCAGGCTGCTAAGAGAAGGCCGCTGGGCACTCAGAGCGAGGAAAGCAAATGAAGTGGAAAGACACACACCTGCCTCGACACTGGCTGCTGGAGGGAGCCAGTGCACACGGCCCATGCCAGGCCGGTCACCCAGGGCCCATGGGGGTTACCCAGGGCGCGCCAGGCTCCTGAGCACCTGGAACGTGGCCTCTCCTTGGAGGTGTCCTCAAGAAGATTTGTTTGCAAAGAAAAGTCAGCTGTCTCATTCCTCAGTAATTTAAACAGTCATTTGTTATAGGGACATAGAGCTCCCCTCTGCTGGTTCACTGCCCGGATGCTCTCAGTGACATGGGCTGGGCCAGGCCAAAGCCAAGAGCTGGGGAGCATCCCAGGTGTCTCCTGCGGGTGGCAGGTGCAACTACCTGAGCTATCACCTGCTGCCTCCCAGCCGGCATTAGCAGCAAGCTGGAGTTAGGAGCCAGAGGCAGGTACTCAGGCACAGGGCAGGTGGGTAGGGTCTTATTTAGCACATGGGTGTCCTAAATGCTGGGCAGAATGCCCTCCCTGTTAATTATTCTAAGTATCGTATATTGATCGGGTAGTGAATTTATTCAGTTTTTTTAATAAGTAGAATATTCTTTTTTTAAAAAAATATTTATTTATTTATTTGAAAGGCAGAGCTACAGAGAGGCAGAGGTAGAGAGAGAAAGAGGCTGGTTCACTCCCCAGATGGCCACAATGGCAGGATATGAGCTGATCTGAAGCCAGGAGCCAGGGGCTTCCTCCAGGTCTCCCACGTGAGTACAGGGACCCAAGGACTTGGGTCGTCTTCTGTTACTTTCCCAGGCCATAGCAGAGAGCTGGATCGGAAGTGGAGCAGCCAAGACTTGGACCGGTGCCCATAAGAGATGCCAGCACTGCAAGTGGGGGCTTTACCTGCTATGCCACAGCACCAGCCCCATGATACAGTTTTTAAAGGTTTATTTATTTATTTACTTGAAAGACAGAAAAGAGAGAGACATCTTCCACCTGCTAGTTTATTTCCAAAATTGCTGCAAAGGCCAGGGCTGGGCCAGGCTGAAACCAGGAGCCAAGAACTCCTCCTGGCTCTCTCCTGGGGGTGGCAGGGGTTAGAGCACTTGGGATGTCATCTGCTGCTTTCCCAGGCACATTAGCAGGAAGCTGGATTGGAAATGGAGCAGCCAGGATTGAACTGCGCTCATATGGGAGGCGGGCACTGCAGATCGCAGCTTAACCCACTGTGGCACAACACCGGCCCCCGAAATGATAATGCTTTTTATATGCTGGATAAAAGGACATATTATAATCAATTAAGTGTCTCTTTTAACTTTTTTTTAAACGTGACTACAAAGAGCATTTAAAATAACCCATGTGGCTCACGTTCTGTTTCTATCAGACAGCTTGTCTGGAGGCTGATGATCCAAGGAGCCCTGTCCTAGCCCTGGGCTCTCACCACATCTGCAGATGCTTTGGAACTTGGCAGAGGTGGAGGAGAGGGTGTGGAGCTGGAGCATCAAACACCCAGGAAAATAATTAGGAAGTATTTGGGATTGCATTTAACACTGAGTAGAAGCAGTGACTTTGACTGAAAGCGTACCTGTCCCTTTCCCCTTTGTTCTGTGTAAGACAAACTCATACCCTCCATCCCCCAACCCGCCACAGCCATGCCACATGTCATTGGCCAACCGTCCGTGTTGAAGTTGGGCCTCTAGGAGTGTTTTGTGCCTTTTAGGAGTTATTTGTGGTGCACTAAACTTGCTGACACGCCATTTGGAAAAGTGAGTACTGTGTACGCACTGCGACGGCTATTTCGTGTCTCTAGTGTGTGTCGATCCTCGGCACGCACAAGCCTCAGAGTGAGGGCTCCCGGAGTACGCATTGACACGATGCGCTGTAAATGATCCAAGCCTAGGGGAGTCCCCAAGTGTGCTCTGATTCCATCCATGGCCATGGCTCCTACAGGGCTTTTATGGCGCCGCTCGCCAATGATCCGTGCGTTAAAAGGCTCCCCGAATACACATTGACACGAAAGACTGCAGTTGTTTGGGTCTATCATGGCAATGATCCGCGGATAACGACGGTGTCTTATGCACTGCCACTGAGACAGAGTGTTCCCGGTCCTGATGGCGGAACCAGAGCTGCCCCAGGTAGGTCCCCATGACTTCCAGGGCAGGGTGTACCGGCCCCTGACCACCTGCATTGTGGTGCTGGCATTGTTGGTGTTTGTTGATGTTTTAGCTGACCCAGTTGAGTTGGCTTACCCCCCACCCGCCGCCCCGTGTGTTTTTTACTAATTTAGTACCCAAGTTGAGGGTTCATGTACTAGTGGTTGCATCTGCTTAGTCATAAGCTGATGATCTTGGAAAGGTCAAATTTAAGGAAAAAGTGGCTGGGGAAGAACAAGCCTGGGAGATGCATATGAGTTTGAGAGAAAATTAAGTTAGAATTAATAACCCCAGTCCTGAGAAAACCAAGTTGGCTAAACGGAGATAGATACAATGAGAGGAAGGTGAGAGGAAGATGGGAGGCACTTTAGAATATCATAAAAGTAATACATTCAACAGTCGAATAATTCCAACGCCGTCAAAGTGTATGAAATCAAAAATAAAATTCTCCTACCTTTCTCTCTTCCTTACCATCTCTTGTCACTACTGCTATTGTAACTTAAACTATCAGTAATTTTTACACATACACAAGTTTATGCATCGCCTCTTTTTACACAAGTAGGTTAATGTCAGACATTACTTCTCAATTATTTGTGTTTTAAGTTGACCATACAAGGGGAATTTTAAAAGCTCATGGAAAATGGAATTAAAAAAATAAGTTTGGGACAAGTGTTTGGCCTTGTCATTAAGGTGTGGGGTGGGGTGCCTGTGTCCCATATCAAAGTGCTTGGTTCAAATCTTGGCTACTTCATGTTTCTGCTTCCTGCTAATGCGCCTGGGATGCAGTGAATGATGGCCCAAGGATCTGGATCCCTGCCACCCATGTGGGAGACCTGGCTAGAGTTTCTGGTTCTCAGATTTGGCCAGGCCTAGCCAAGGCTGTTGTGCATATCTGGGGAATAAACCAATGAATGGAAGATGTGTCCATCTGTCTGTCTATGACTCTATCTTTCTTTTAACAAATCCTTAAAGAAAATAGAATGTTGGCACATATGACCAAGTTCCTTGTCACATGCTCCACCTAACAGTGTGTGTGTCTGCTTTCCTGCCCCAGACCAGCAAGGGATTTTATCACAAAGGATACTGCTAATGTGTGAGGGTGAATTTTCCCACCAAGTTCTTTGTACAGGTTCATGGGAAAGGGCCGGTGCTGGTGGCCGTGATGAATGTAAAATGCAGAAGTGAGAATGCAAAGTAGGAAGTGCTGTTAGTCAAGATAAAAAAAAATGATTGAGCCACAAATCACACTGAGGTCAGCTGGATTTGGTAATAGCCTATCAACATGGGAGAATTGGAATTAGATCGTGTTAATTCATCCTTCAGCAAATATTTGTTGAGGAGTTATAAGCAGTAAGAGTTTTCTATCTTCATACCATCCAACCTTGTGCTAAAACTTATTCTCACCAGCCTGGCCATGCTGGATGCCAATGAAGATATGACAGCTGGGTGAGGCTGTGCCCGCGGAGGTCTTTGCCATGCATTCCGTAGACAAGCTGATCTCCTAGGAAGTGGTTTTGGAAGTTCCCAGTATCAGCCTGGGGGATGGCCGTTGACCCTGTGCTTTCAGGACAGCCCCCAAGACCTCTCGCTTTGCTTTGGGAAATTCAAGACTGCCAGCAGCGACCAGTAGGGCTAGGGAGCCATTCTTCTTCAGCCATTCAGTATTCTCACCAAACTGCCCATTGTAGGTGACTCACTGGTCACAAGAGATATGCCATGGCTTGCCTGTGGTGCCCTGGGCTGTCTGCTTCTTGTGTTTCCTTCTAGAAGGGCTTAACTACAACATGGAAAATCCTGGGTGTAAAAATGGAATTACATAAAGTTCATCTGGAGGTCAGTTTTGACTTTAAACAAGTCTCTCATTCTTCTGGGCAAGAGGGGCCTGCAGTGTTTGTTCAGAGAGCAGAGTCCTTCATCAGCGACCCACTCCCAGATTACTCTCAGAGTAAAGGTTGCTTTGGAGGAAGGGTGATCATGAAAGAATGTGTCCCAAGTGGAGAAAAAGCAGAGTGTGTCGCACCTACCATCAGGGTCAGGAGCCCGAAGGATTTTTTTTTTAGAGGCAGAGTGAACAGTGAGAGAGAGAGACAGAGAGAAAGGTCTTCCTTTTGCCGTTGGTTCACCCTCCAATGGCCGCCACGGCCGGCGCGCTGCGGCCAGTGCACCGCGCTGATCCGAAGCCAGGAGCCAGGTGCTTCTCCTGGTCTCCCATGGGGTGCAGGGCCCAAGCACCTGGGCCATCCTCCACTGCACTCCCAGGCCACAGCAGAGAGCTGGCCTGGAAGAGGGGCAACCGGGACAGAATCTGGTGCCCCGACTGGGACTAGAACCTGGTGTGCTGGCGCCGCTAGGCGGAGGATTAGCCTAGTGAGCCGCAGAGCGGGCCCGAAGGATTTCTATACCAGTGAGGACAGGAGGTCCACCTGGGGCTATGAGCACAGATCAGAGAATTCTAGCTGTTGGTCCCCAGTTGGGAAGATATCACTAACTCTAAGATTTTTTTCATGGCCATTGACCAAGATTCTTGAGCTTGACATCGCAGTAGTTGTAGAGCTGACATTCCTGGAGCTGTGTTGTGATTATGGAGTTTGGTTTCTTCTTGAAGAAATTTGGACAAGGAGGAAGTTACATCACTCAGAATTGGTGTTCCATAAAAGTGTATATAATTTCTGATCTAATAGAGTAGCTGGACCCTCTCCAGGTGCTCAGTGGATTCAGCAAATGGATGCGTGGAGAAAGAATGACTTAATGCTAGGCAAATAAAACTGCTTCTGAACTGCTTTTTTTTTAAGATTTATTTTATTTATTTGAAAGACAGAGTTACAGAGAGAGGTCGAGACAGAGAGAGAGGTCTTCCATCCGCTGGTTCACTCCCCAGATGGCCGCAATAGAGCTGCGCCAATCTGAAGCCAGGAGCCATGAGCTTCTTCAGGGTCTCCCACGTAGGTGCAGGGGCCCAAGGACTTGAGCCATCTTCTACTGCTTTCCCAGGCCATAGCAGAGAGCTGGATCAGAAGAGGAGTAGCCAGGACTTGAACCGGCGCCCATATGGGATGCTGGTGTTTCAGGCCAGGTCTTTAACCCACTGCGCCACCACCATGCCGGCCCCCATCTACTGAACTACTGCTTTTATCTAATATGGTAATACATATGCATGAAGACAGAAATGATTGCAAACTTAAGCATGAAGGTGATAGGACCTCACTATTCATCACTGAAATTTGAAACAAGAGTTAGGGAAAGCGATCAATTTCTAAAGCCTGTATGTCCTTTGAAAAACCCCTTGTAGGAAGATCTCTCAAAGCAGACCACATTTAAATCTAGGCATGTCACTAGTTAAAAATCCTAAGATTCTGGGGCCGGTGCTGTGGCGCACTGGGTTAACGCCCTGGCCTGAAGCACCGGCATCCCATATGGGCGCTGGTTCGAGTCCCGACTGCTCCACTTCCGATCCAGCTCTCTGCTAAGGCATGGGAGAGCAGTAGAAGATGGCCCAAGTCCATAGGCTCCTGTACCCACGTGGGAGACCAGGAAGAAGCTCTTGACTCCTGGCTCCTGGCTTTGGATCGGCGCAGTCCTGGCTGTGTGGCCAACTGGGGAGTGAACCATCCGATGGAAGACCTCTCTCTCTCTCTCCCCGCCTCTCCTCTCTCTCTGTGTAACTCTGACTTTCAAATAAATAAATCTTTAAAAAAAAAATCCTAAGATTCTAATCTAATGAGTTAGCTTAGAATAAGTCATATCTGCCTAATGAGCTGTACTAATGTCTCAGAGCTTGAAGCCTGTGAGGTCTCCACACTGAGGCCCAAACTGAGGAAGAGCCCAGTAGAAATCAGCACCTGTCGTTCAAGTTTACGAAAATATCAGATTGTCAAGGCGAAGCAGGAGAATTCTGAGAAAGAATCAGAGGGTTTTTTTCCCCACCATAGAAAACGTGTGGCATCTTCAGTAGATGAAATCTGAACTGCACCCAGAGATTGAGTTGCTGTGAGAACAACTTAACGGAGGAAGATGCGGCCACCACACTTCATGCCAGGGAGCTATGGGGAATTCAGCTTGGTGTCTCAGAATTGTTTTCCTGGCACAAAATGTAAGAGCCCTTGAAGGTAAAACCTGGACAATCAATCTGTTTTTTGAGTTAATTCATTATTTTTATCTTTGAAAGCAGAAGAACAGGGAAAGACAGAGAGATCTTCCATATACTGCTTCACTCCCCCAAATATCCACAACAGCCAGGGCTGGTGCTGGGCGCTGGGGACTCAATCCATGTGGGTGGTAGTGCTTGAGCCATTACCTGCTGCCTCCCAGGGTGCACACTAGCAGGACGCTGGCCTTAGAAGTGGAACCAGGACTTGAACCCAGGCACTGTGAGGTGGATGTCCCTACTGGGATCTTAACTGCCAGGTGCCTGGCCCCGTTTTCAGTATTTGAACATCAGATCTTACGGGGCCACCAAAGCTATGGGCAAGACTTCAATGGCTCATGCAGCTGCTTTAGGAAGTACTGAGTATTTCTACATCACCTGATAAATTCAGATACTCCTATTTTGCAGGTTAAGGTGTTCCATCCGCTGGTTCACTCCCCAGATGGCCGCAACAGAGCTGCGCCAATCTGAAGCCAGGAGCCAGGAGCTTCTTCAGGGTCTCCCACATAGGTGCAGGGGCCCAAGGACTTGAGCCATCTTCTACTGCTTTCCCAGGCCATACTACTATTACAGTTCCAAAGTGAGGTTAGAAGACTTGATATACGAAGATGTTTGTTAAATTTTAAAGCAAATTCATCTACCCCTAAAATCATCAAAAAAAAAAAAAAACCTCCTCTGGGTTATTCTTAAATATGTTCAACCTTGAGAACCTCTGCGTGGAGGGGTGTGATTAAGTGATCTAAAGTTATTGATTGGTTCCTTTAAATATTACATGTAATATACTGCAGGAAGTAGTTATGTTAAACAAGTATTTATTTTTCAAAATAAAAAGTTTTATTTTCTCAATGCAAAAATGGTATATAGTCATTGTAAAAAATCAATGTTGTAATATAGAGAAGAAAGTATTTTGTATACTCTTTTTTTTTTTGACAGGCAGAGTGGACAGTGAGAGAGAGATACAGAGAGAAAGGTCTTCCTTTGCCATTGGTTCACCCTCCAATGGCCGCCGTGGCTGGCGTGCTTGCGGCTTGCGCACCGCGCTGATCCGAAGGCAGGAGCCAGGTGCTTATCCTAGTCTCCCATGGGATGCAGGGCCCAAGCACTTGGGCCATCCTCCACTGCACTCCCTGGCCACAGCAGAGAGCTGGCCTGGAAGAGGGGCAACGGGGACAGAATCCGGCGCCGGACCGGGACTAGAACCCGGTGTGCCAGTGCCGCAAGGTGGAGGACTAGCCTATTGAGCCGCGCCGCAGGCCTTGTATACTCTCTTTTTAAGATTAGTGTTATTAACCTTTTAAAAATCATATTTCACAGCCGGTGCTGTGGCATTTAGCTGCCGTCTATGGCACTGGCATCCCATGTGAGTGCTGGTTGGAGTCCTGGCTGCTCCACTTCTGATCCAGCTCCCTGCTGGTGCACCTGGGAAGGCAGCAGATGATGGCCCAAGTGCTGGAGCCCCTGCCACCAACATGGGAGACTCAGACGGAGCTCCAGACTCCTGGCTTTGGCCTGGCCCATCGTCAGCCATTGTGGCCATTCGGGGAGTGAATCAGCAGATGGAAGATATCTCTCTCTCTCTGTAACTCTGCCTTTCAAAATAAATAAAATAAATCTTTAAAATCTAAAAATCTTCATATTTCTTGCAGATATTTTTCTCAGATTGTCATTTATTATAGAGGTTTTACATCTGTTATGAAATAAAATTTATCAGTTCCTCCCCCCCCCCCCCTTTATTTCTGGTCTTTGGTTCATGGAAAGACTGCTATTTTCCCTGGAAAATGAAAATCTGTTTTCCCCCAATTACTTGTTCAGTTGTAATTTTTACATTGAAACAGTTGATCCTTCTGGAAATTTAACTCAGTGTAAATAATAAGGCTGGGATCTAGCTCTATTGCTTATTTCCAAATGGCTAGTTAGTTTTTTCAAGGCCATGTCTTGAATAATTTATCTTCTTAGTGCTGATGTAAAATGCTATTTTGATAGGCACTAAATGTCCATACAGGGGCAGGTGCTGTGGTGCAGTGGGTTGAGCTACCACTTGGGATCCCCGATCAGAGTGCAGGTTTGAGTCCCAGGTATTCTGCTTCTGAGCCAGCTCCTTATAAAGAAGGAGCAGACGATGGCCCAGGTACTTGAGTCCCTGCCACCCACGAAGGAGACCCAAATGGAGCTCCTGGCTCCTAACTTTGGACTGGTCCAGCCCCAGATATTGTGGGCATTTGGGGAGTGAACTAATAGGTATGATCTCTCTTTCTCATCCTGCCTTTGAAAGAAAGAAAACTTTAAAAGACAGTCCCATGCAAGGATGGCAGGAACCAATATCTTGAGCCAGACTGCTGCATCCCTTGGTGGCATTGGCAGAGAGCTGGAGACGGGTATTGAACACAGTTACTCAGACATGGCACACGGGCTTCTTAGCCACTAAGCTAAACACCCACCCTTTTCATGAACCTTCTGAAGACCTCTTGTGTGTGAGCTATTTGAAGGCCATATTGGTGGGTTTGTCTCAATGTTGAGAATCCTTATTATTTTTTTTTTTTTTATTTGACAGGCAGAGTTAGACAGTGAGAGAGAGAGACAGAGAGAAAGGTCTTCCTTCCGCTGGTTCACCCCACCAAATGGCTGCTACGGCCGGCACGCTGCGCTGATCCAAAGCCAGGAGCCAGGTGCTTCCTCCTGGTCTCCCATGGGGTGCAGGGCCCAAGCACTTGGGCCATCCTCCACTGCCTTCTTGGGCCACAGCAGAGAGCTGGCCTGGAAGAGGAGCAACCGGGACAGAATCCGGCGCCCCGACTGGGACTAGAACCTGGAGTGCCGGCGCCGCAGGCGGAGAAGTAGCCTAGTGAGCCGCGGCGCCGGCTGAGAATCCTTAAATCTTACAAAAAAGTATCCATTCCAGCAGATTAGAAAGAATACTGTTAACAAAAGCAGTGAGTGCTCTGCTCACCGGCTCCTCTTCACGTCCCACGAGGGCACGCGGATGTGGATGAGAGCGCTCACGGGATGTCCTGTTCCGAGCACAGTTGCCCCAGGGCTCAGTCCAGTTCCATCACCCTGCGAGACC
The DNA here is from genome assembly GCF_964237555.1 of Oryctolagus cuniculus. Lineage (NCBI taxonomy): Eukaryota > Metazoa > Chordata > Mammalia > Lagomorpha > Leporidae > Oryctolagus > Oryctolagus cuniculus. Next base: position 18,113,194 of record NC_091447.1, read on the forward strand.
CGGTCCTTTCTTCCTACACCGCTAATGCATGGTCCCCTGGGGAATTGGAGGATGGGCTTCAGTGTGTTAATGGCTTAGCAAAATACCTTGGAGGGACACAGGCCGTTTGGAGAGCCCAGTTACGAATGATTTGCCACATACTGCAGGGCTTCAAGAAGTCATTCACAGGCATGGCATTCAGGCGCACGGAGAGTCAGCACCCCCCTCTTCATGGCGTAATCACCAACATGACGGATCCCACGTAATAGCCTTTTAATACAGAAACAATTACTTTGGATAATAAAATAACACTTTAATTTGCTTGACACCGCATCTGACCTATGTGGATCACCTGCAGGCGGGGTGCGGGAGGGGTGCGGGTGCTCTAAATGCATCCGGGAGCCCCAGCCCAGGACGCCCTTCGGACCCGCCTGGCTCCAGACGACGCGCTGGCAAAATGAGATGATGGCAGAGCAAGCTATGGCTTTGGAATCTGCAAAATCCTTCCTGATTTCGCTCTCGATCTCTTCCGGTTTCCTCAGGGAGAGCCAGCTAACCCTTCAAGTTGCTGCACTTTGATTAAATTTGTTCCTTTTGGACACCCACTGTGGGAAGTGCTAATCAGCAAGTCGTTACTGTGTGAGACATGCGCAGTGTCCTGGGAGGGAAAGGCAGACGAACTTCATTGCTCCACGAGCAATCACTTTTTATCTATCAGCTATTGTCAACTATTTCTGTTCCCTTGTAATTGAATTGCTTTAATTTTCTGAAGTGTTTTCCAATTCTTCAGGGAAGTAATGACTTTTCATTTCTGAGTAGTTACAAACTTCCCCGTAGATCCGTGGATGAGCAAGGCAGCCATCTACAGTCTTGGTCTCAAGTACCGAGTGATTCCAAAAAGCCTGTCAGATGCCCGGTTTCAAAGCACTGCTATTCCTCACAGCAAGTTGATAGCTAAAAACTGAGGATTCCTGTCAGCTAACTTTGTCTCCTACCAAAGGCAAATGTTCCCTCGGACATAATAGAGAGTTTCAGTCATTTACACGTTAGTAAGAATGAATTTATAACAACTTTCTTAAAGTCTCTTTTAATAAGAATATTAAGGGAAAAATTAATGCAAGCTGGTAGCTAAAATTACTACTAATTTATTATTAAGGATAAGATGGTTTATCAAGTTTTCTTAATAATAGGTTTTGGTATGTTAGAGATAGGCTCATAGTGAATGAGTAATTTTTTTTGTTAATCTTCCTATTTTATTATAGATATTTTCATATTAAAATTCTTTGATTTTATCCCTTTATTATAGACTAAATAAGTGTATACAAAATTCATATAGTGATGCCCTAACCTCCAATGTGACTGTATTTGGATATAGTTAGTGCCTTTATATACTTTTTTTTAAAGATTTTATTTATTTATTTGAGAGGTAGAGTCACAAACAGTGAGAGGGAGAGACAGAGAGAAAGGTCTTCCATCTGCAGGTTCACTACCCAAATGGCCACAACAGCCAGAGCTGCACTGATCCAAAGCCATGAGTCAGGAGCTTCTTCCAGGTCTTCCACATGGGTGCAGGGGCCCAAGGACTTGGGACATCCTCTACTGCTTTCCCAGGCCATAGCAGAGAGCTGGACTGGAAGAGGAGCAGCTGGGACTAGAACTGCCACCCATATGGGATGCCGGCACTTCAGGAGACAGGTTTACCTGCTATGCCACAGTGCAGGCCCCCCATAATATACATTATTAAGTCTACATAAGTGGGGCGGGGCCTTGATTCACTATAATTAGTGTACTTTTTGTAAAAAAAAAATTTTATATACGAGATAGGCAGAGAGACAGAGACTGAGACAGACAGAGGTCTTCCATTTGCTGGTTTACTCCCCAAATACCTGAAACAGCCAGGATGGAACCAGGCCAAAGCCAGGAGCTTAGAACTCAACGTGAGTCTCCCACGTGGGAGCAGGTATCCTAGTACATAGGCTGCCACCTGCTGCCACCGGGAGTGCACATTAACAAGAAGCTGGAATTGGAAACAGAACGGGGACTTGAAGCCAGGCACCCTGCTGTGGGACGTGGGAGGCCCAAGTGGCATCTCAACCACTGGCCCACTGGACCAAACACCCACTCCAGGATCGGCGTCCTCTTAGGAAGAGCCCTGGAGAGCTTCTGCCTCACTCCTGTCTTGGGTCGCTGGGAGAAGGGATGTCTGTGTCCTGACCCACAGGCGCTCTGTGGGACCTCGAGCTGAGACCCGCAGCCTCCAGAGGAAACCAGCTCCTGCTGTTGCAGCTGCTCTTGGTGGTGCTGTCCTGGCAGCCGGAGCTGGGAGGCACATCCATCTCAACGACTGCCGGCACCCGGAGTATTGTCTTACTCTTCTCTGGTTGAGCAATTGGGTCGTACTGGTTTCTAAGGTGAAAGATGAGTTTGGATCTGTGAACAGCCATTTCAGAAAAGTCTTTGCTGGAGAGGGCACCTGGTGAGACATTTAAGATGCTATTTGAAAAACTGACTTTGCATATTGGTGTGCCTGGATTCAAGTCCCAGCTCTGCTCCCGATTCCAGCTTCCTGCTAATATGCACTCTGGGAGATAGCAGGTGATGGTTCGAGCAGTTGGGTCCTCGCCTCCCACATGGGGGACACAGACTGAGTTCTTGGCTCCTGGCTTGGGCCTGGTCCAGCCTCAGCTGGCTGTTGTAGGCATTTGGGGAGTGAACCATCAGAGGGGAGATTTCTCTCTCTCTCTGTCCTGTTCTCTCCATCCCTCCCTCGCAAATAAAATGGACTATTTTAATGTTTTGCTTCTTTTTTTCTCTTTCTCATTTGGACTTTGGAGTGTCGGGCTCTCTTTCCTGGGGATATGAGGGTACTTCAAAAAGTTTGTAGAAAAATGGAATTAAAAGATGTTAGGGACTGGTGTTGTGGCACAGCGGGGTAAGTCATCGCCTGCAATGCTAGCACTCCAGTTGAATGCCGGTTTGAGACTCCATGACTTCATTCCCAATCCAAGTCCCTGCTAATGTGCCTGGGCAAGCAGCAGAAGAGGGCCAAGTACTTGGGGCTCTGCCACTCACATGGGAAACCAAGAGGGAGTTCCTGGCTCCTGGCTTTGGTGTGGCTCAGCCCCAGCTGTTGTGGGCATTTGGGGAATGAACCAGCGAATGAAAGATTTCTCTGTTTGCTGCTGCTGGTGGTGGTGGTGGCCCACATGGGACAAGACAGAAATGGAGAGGAAATGTCTGGAAACCTCATGGTGACTTGGCACTGCTGTACCATCCGTGGAGTGGTCAGAGGATGGTCCTGGAGCTGGAGCAGGTTGGGGATGAGTCTTACTGATGGAAATCTTTCGGCTTATCAGGACTCTGGCAGTCCCAGGAAACTGGACAAAACACAAACAAGCAAACTGGTCCTTTCCTTGCACAGGCTGAGAAACAGCATCCTAGAGCGGAGAGGAGAATGCAAGCTCACGCGGCCTTCAGGGCCCAAAATCCCTCGTAGAGGGAGTGCAGAGTGGTAGGTAAGAGGAAGGCTGGTTGAAACCAAGATCTGCCCTTTATTTATTTGGAGACCATGTCAAGTGTTTACAACTCTGTATCTTGGTTTCCTCATTTGTAAAAAAAAAAAGGAATACCAATGGACTTCATAATATGATCCTGCAGAGAAAGGACTTGGCACTCTGCCTGGCGTGTATGAAGTACTCAAGAAACAGAAGTCGCCATCTCCATGGTATGGATTGGCACTCCCACAGGAAGTTTTGGAAGGTTGCTTTACTTGTTGTTATTGCAAAACGCGGGCATGCTTGAGTGAAGGGGCACCCCCCCCCCCGACTTTCTTAGCGTATCTGTGGTCCAGGGGGTTTTCGTGTTTGTCTCCTGCAGGGGTTGGGGCCAAATCCCTTGCAGGACAGCCTGGCTCAGAGCTGCCAGGTCAGGAAATCCCAGGCCCTCCAGAGTGTCCAGTTCCATGTCTTCCTGCCCTGTCACCAAGTCATCAAAAGCTTGCCGTGTTTACCTCCTGGCTTCCAGATGTCCATCTGTTCGGGATTGTCCTGGGTTTTACTGCCTCGTCCTGTTTACAATCCCCAGGGCACACAATGGCCTGAGACCAAGTGGCTGTGAACCCTCAATGTGTCCATGTCCCAGCCCCCCAGGATTTGGGAGAGGGCTCTTGTCCTCCTGCTGCCGTTGGCCCACACCCTACTCTACGGGCATGATGGGGCAGGAGAGCTGAAAGAGTGGCAGAGTGGGTGTCAGAAGGGCTGGGTTCTCCACCAGGCTCTGCCACTTATGACCGCTGAGCCCAGTGTCCTCAGCCGTGGGATGGGGGCCGAAACACCATCCTTACCAGAAACTGGTGACTGAATAAACAAGACAGCCTTTGACAAGTGATGCAAACCAAATGCAAGGTTCTTGTCATCCTGCCAGCATCGGATGTATTCCCTCTCCCATTTTGTCCCCACTGGAACTTCTGTTCCATAAATACAGGGATTTGCCTGTTTTATTTATTGCTCTGTTCCCAAGTTCTAGAACAATGCTTGGTGGTAGTAGATGTTTAGTTGATATATGTTGAACAAATTAATCAAAGTGAATTGTGTCTTGCAGGCTCCTGTAGGATGCTTTTCGTTCCAAGCAACAGAAAATCCTGATTCAACTTGCTAAACCAATGAGGACATCTATTATTTCATACAAGTACAAGTTCAGAAGTAGAGGGGCTCTGTGGTTGGCTACTTTGATGGCTCCAGAACCTCATCCCCGGCCTCGGTCCTTCTGAGAGATTCTCTGTTCTGAAACCTACCCTCATGGTCATCCATGGCTGCAGCAGTTCCAGGCATCACATCCGGACATAGTAACATCCAGTCAGAAGCAGACAGAGCCTCCTCTTCCTTGTCTTGTGTCTCTTGAGTGGAGAAACTGCTCCAGAAACCCTGGAGCTGACTTTTGCTCACTTACCTAGGCCTAACCCGAAGCTTGCCCAGTTAGAATTAACCTTAGTGCATATGTGGGAAGAGTAGATAAACTTAATAGATTCTGGTCTTTGCCGAAAAGGAAGAAGGAAGGGCAAAAACCCCAATGATTAAGTGAAAGTTAAGCGAATGCATGAACAGGGCAGCGTTTATGTTATATGCAAATAAAGGGCTGGGGATACTAAGTGAAGAGGAAATTGCATTTTGAGGTAGCGGGGGAGAACTTGCCCTTCCTGAGCCCCCTGATTCCCGCACAATGTGGCAATGTCAAAGGGAGTGCCTACACGCAAGGAGGCGTCGGGCGAGACCTGCTCAGCAGGGTCAACATCTCAGGAGTGTGTAGGAGATGCAGACCCACCCGCCGCACCTCTCGGCGGCACCTCCTCCACTGATTCAGAGCACTTGGTATTTTCAAGGGGAGTCCAGGGAGAACGTTTAGTGTTCTGGTATATGAATCCATATGCAAATAATAGTTATCTATTTATTTAAGCGTGCCCTTGGAGCCTGGACTCGACACACTTCATGGTGTGCTTTGAAGGTAAGATAGCATTAGAAACCAACCACACTGGTGGATCCAGAAATACTTGGTCATGCAGCTTCCCTCAAGTCAGCCATCACCCTCCCTGTAGTTAGTTTGAATCTGGGAACTTGGGACCCTGACCTCAGGGACCACGGGATGCCCACCCTCCTTTCGGGAGGGTCTCCTGTGAAGCTGCAGAGAGTCAGCCGTGGGCCCACTTGTGTGGAAGCTGTGGGTGGCACAGAGGTCATGTGGAATGTCCATCCCAGCTTGGCTGCTTGTTAGTGTGAGAACTTGGCTGAGCTCTGCTCTGTCCATGCCTCGTCTCCATTTCCCATCTGTAAAATGGGAATTACAGAGGTTTTTACCCTGCAATGCTATGATCGGTATACACAAAGTTCTGAGAACCGTGCTTTGCTTACAATAATATGATAAAGATGTTTGCTATTTGTTGTCCTACACAGAATATATCAGTTTAATGTAAATAGATGTTTGTATACCTTAAATAAAAAAGTTTCTGGGAGAAAAATAAGTAAATAGGGAATAACTAAAGAAAAATACATGGGCTGATTCATACATATTATGATTTAAAGGACAGAATCTGACCAATCATGATTGAGTGTGCAGCAAGTCACCTTCTTTCCAGACCTCTTGAAAAGTGGCATTTTCCGCAGCGGATGGGCAAATTTTGTGTGCATGCCTTTGGCAGAGCAGCCACATTATAGGTTGGTGTGTGGTGGGTTGCAACATGGTTTTTATTTGTTTATTTTAAACTTTAATTTATGTGTTTGAAAGAGAAAGAGACAGTGCTCCAATCCCCAGGTTCCTTCCCCAAAATGCTCACAACAGCTGGGGCTGCTCTGGCTGGAGTCTGGAGTTCAGATCTCAATCCAAGTCTCCCACGTGGGTGGCAGGAGTCCAGTCACTTGGGCCATCACTGCAAATCTGGGATTTGCATTAGCAGGAAGCTGGAGTCAGGAGCCGGAGCCAGGTACCAAACCCAGGTATTTTCATAAGGGGTGCAGGCATCTTAACTGCCAGGCTAAATGCCCACCCTGGTTTGCAACATTTTAATAAAATATATTATTAATTATTTAATTCACTTTCAGATAGTCTGCAATGATTTTATTGTAATGTATGCCGCTGGGCATTCTCACTTTTGCTTCCACTGAATTAAATAAGGAGATATTGAATATATACTTCAGTTTTGAACTACGATAAAAAAATTTTGTCTAGGAGCCAGCACTGTGGCACAGCGGGTTAAAGCCCCAGCCTGCAGTGCCGGCATCCCATATGGGCTCTGGTTCACGTCTGGGCTGCTCCTCTTCCAATCCAGCTCTCTGCTATGGCCTGGGAAAGCAGTAGAAGATGGCCCAAGTGCTTGGACCCCTGCACCCACGTGGGAGACCAGGAAGAAGCACCTGATCCTGGCTTCGGATCAGCTCAGCTCTGGCCATTGCAATCATGTGGGGAGTGAACCAGCAGAATGGAAGACCTCTCTCTCCGGCTCTACTTTTCTCCATAACTCCGCTTTCAAATAAATAAAATGATTCTTTAAAACAAAACATGACTTTCCTTTAAAGAAAATTTTTTCTGTTTAGGGGCCGGCGTTGTGGGGTACTGGGTTAAGCAGCCCCCTGTGATGCCAGGATCTTACATGAGCACTGGCTCAAGCCCCAGCTGCTCCACTTCTGATCCAGCTCCCTGCTGATGCCCCTGGGAAAGCATCGGAAGATGGCTCAAGTGCCCGGCCCCTGCCACCCACGTGAGAGACCCTGATGAAGCTCCTGACTGCTGGCTTGTGTCTCATTGTGGCCATTTGGAGAGTGAACCAGTGGATGCAAGATCTCTCTCTGTCCCTGTAACTCTGCCTTTCAAACAAGTAAATAAATAAAACTTGCAAAAACTTTTTGTTTAGGCTTTAACTTGGTTAACTCTTATTTGTTTAGAAATCATCATTATTTTGCCACAAAAGCCAGAAAAAATGCCTTGTGTAGCTACTTCTTTAGACAACCCAAAAGAAAATTCTTCTGCAGGAATCATCTCTGTAGAGATAGGGCTGAGACAGAATTTGCCCACGAATGAGTCGCCCTCTATGTGTGCCCACAGATGCGGGGCCTTACCGCGAGGCTGTGCTCCAAGCCACACGGGCGGGTTACTTTCCATGTAGTTCTGGGTAGCCGGCACCTCGCGGGAGTTGGAGACAGGCTTTAGCGCCTGGATTCAAGCTGAGAGCCAAGGGAAAGCAATTGACTTCTTGTCAGTTCCTGGGATTCTTTCAACTCATCGGAGCTGCGGGGCCTTGTTTGATCTTAGGTCCTGGCTTCGCCTGCGATGGGAGATCAGTCAGTTCCACACACAGCACCGTGTGAGCCCTTCCCACACTAAGCTCTCTGCGAAGAGCCAGGAACGTAGAGTCTTGGGGCTGGAGCTTCACTCCAGCTTGCACGGCTCTCTGACTGCTGTTCCATGCAGTGACCTTTCCTGGGTCATCAGTAAGCAGGATCTCCCTCCACCCCCAACGCCCAAAGTTGTAGTATCCCTAAGTCAGGGGCTATAGCCCTATCTGTTGGAGACCTGTGCTTTCCTACGGTGCTTATTATATGAGTGGGCCTTTGTGTTTCTTTTCCTCAATGTTTGCAGGAACGAGTCAGGTCTTTCTGGTAATATACGGACAGCCTGGAGGAAAATGCTGTTATTTTAAGAGCTAGCTGGGAATTCCTTTCTGGGAGGAGGCTGTCTGCCACTTTAACAGAAGCATTTGGCTCTGAAGATAAGGCGTGCAGGAGATGGCCTGGGCGGTCTGGAGCTAGACTTGGAGCCAGCAAACCACTCTGCGGGAGAGGCTGACGGGAATCTGGGGCTGGGGAGAGTGGACGAGGCAGAAGAGGGCAGAGCGATGAAGTGGGGAGAAAGCAAGAAGGCGCCAAGGGATGGGCGCCCGGGAGGGATTTAACACAGTGAAGAGTCTGCTTCCCGGGGCTACTCCAGGGAAGGGATGTTTTCACTGAAATCTGGTTGAAGGGGGTGCATTCAAAATGCAGGTCCACACGGAGCAGCCGTGGGAGCGAGAGACCCCTAAGAAGAGGTGCGTCGTCAGAAGCAGCCACCGGAGAGGCGGAGGCGGCCCTGAGAATCCGAGCTCTCGGGCGTCCCCAGGCACCGACTGAGGACACTGGCCCTCCCACGATATGTGGACGGAGGCGCAAGCCCGTTGGTATTTAAACCTCAGAGGGCGGAGTGATCTCAGCTGCCAGCCGCGTTACACCTGCACCAGCAGAAAACAAATGTGTTTCTGAGTTAAAGAATTTTTGCAATACTGCTGTGGAGATGAATGGAACTTTAAAGTAAATTTTATGACTTACTTGTCTCATAAAAAGGAAAGTGTATCAGCAGCATTTTAAAAAGTTATTTTAAAGGATTTCTTTATTCAAATGGATAGAGATTGTCTCTGGATAATACAAATACTCTGAAGATTTAATGAAGTTATCTGACGCCATGTAGACATTAATTAGAGTCCTGTAATTAGAATTATAGTTATAGAAGCTTTTTATTGCAAAATAGAGGGCAATATTTCAGAATTTCAGGTTGACTGTGCTGTTAGAACACAGTACCTGATGCATATTCGTATTCCGTGGCTTTAATAATTCTTTCTAAATAACCATTTTGAGAGATATTTAATGGCTTTTTAATTATTGTTAGGGTGAAACCCATTTATATGTGTATTCATCCCACTCTCCTTCTCTCTCAAGCAAGATCTGTCTGCTTCCTGTGCCCACGGCCACCCAAACCAGCGATGACACCGAATCCAATCAGAAAAGCAGCACAAAGATGAAAGGTCTCGCCAATGAGAACTGAACTTGCTAAAGCACACCTTTCAATGAATTTGGACAAAACTGAAAAATGTTGTTGATATCAGATCTTTAGGCTGATTACTGAAGCGTTCGATTTTTCAGTGTGTCAATTCATCACTGTCCACCTGGTTATATTTAACACTTTCTCCCGTTGGCAGCGTGTCTGCTGAGATAGGCAATTGCTGTCACATGATCTCTACCTCTCCAGAAGGTCAGTGGACCATCGGGGAGCCCGTGGTTTCTGTCCCCGGCCGCCTCGATTCCTCCTCAGGTGCTGCTGACAGCAGATGGAGCCTCCGTGTCTTGCAGGATCTAAAATATTAACAAGATCAGGGCTTTTATCCTTTAGCGGGTTAGCCTTTCCGTCCGGAGGCTCTGCGGAATGTCTCCTCTGTGAATTGCTGACGCTCGTCTCCAGGAAGACTCGCCACCACTTCCAGATAACCCAAGGCCTGTTCTGCCCAGCGCCCCTCCTTCCCTTCCCATCTAAGTACCGCTTCCCGTTTGCAATCCCCCTCCTCGTGCAGAGACACTTGGCTGAGTTTAATTCTGTTCTGAAGTGCGAGGTCTTGGAGTGTATTTAAATAAATATGCGATGGGAATGCTAGTCTTTGGGGGTCATTTGTAGTTACAAAATCAGAGCTGGTGTCTCTGAGGAAGGCTTCGCTTTGTGCGAGGGCCGTGTTTATCAGCAGGTGTGCCCTGTCATGCTGGGTGTCCCCTCTACTGCTCAGAACACAGTTGTTTTTAGATGGACGCAGTGATTAAATTGCAGAGCATGGCTGTGTGATACCAATTAAAATAACCATTGTCTACTCTGTGGTCTTTTTTTAAATGGAAAGCAAAATTCACTTTTTTGCATATGTCCTACAAAAAAAAATCCACATATCATATGGTGTGCAATTTAGATCGTTGTAAATGACCACAATGGCATGAGCTAGTGCAGATATCCCATTAGACTCTTTAAATTCCTGGACAATTACAACTCATTTTAAAGATGGTCTTTACCTCTCGCCACCATGGGCAGAATGTCCACTTATGTTATTTGCTGACAATTTCAAAGGCAGATGGAAGCCACAGGAAGAGTTAGCAATTCTATTTTTGTATGCCAGCTATTTGTTGGCAGAATGTAACTGCAAAGACTTTTGACTTAAATCTTTCTTTTCTTCTTCTTCTTAATTTTTTTTTTTTTTTTTTTTTTTGGCCTAGAGAAAAAAGCCAATTCATCAGGTAGGAAAGGACTGCCTTTTGTAGTCCCAGGTCCTGCCAGAGACAAATGACTGTAAAAATTTAAAATCAATCATTAACAGATTAGCTGTAGATCCGAAGTAAATAGCAATCAGCTTATTAGGCATCAGGCAGAGTGAGATAAAGGGGGAACGTTACTGAACATGAGGCTGCTGTCTGGGCTGTGCTGTGGGCAGCACACCAGGAGATTGTTTCTGTCTGACTCCAACTGCACGCGGAAGACAAGGCGGCCAACTGAGCGAGCTGAGTCCCGGTTGTGTTGATCAGGGTCCTGTGGTTTCCCGTCCTACATTGTGGGTTTATTCACCTTGATCAGCGTAGAAGTTGGTTATGCAATCTGGGCATCTCTGCTTTCTTCCTCCTTTTTTTTTTTTTAAAGATTTTATTTATTTATTTGAGAAGCAATGTTACAGACAGAGAGAGGGGGAGAGAGAGAGCGAGAGCGAGAGAGAGCGAGCGAGAGAGAGGTCTTCCATCCGCTGGTTCACTCCCCAGATGGCCACAATGGTCAGAGCTGGACCAGTCCAAAGCCAGGAGTCAGGAGTTTCTTGAGTCTCCTGCACAGGTGCGCCTCTTTGTCTTCTAAGCGATATCTGTTAACTGTTGTTCTGTGGATCCTACAAAGAAGCCCAGTAATTGTGGCTCTGAGTCTCCATGGTTTCAGGAACTGGACCTTTCTTACCCTTTTGCCTGCTGAGTTCACATCTCTCTGTTGGGTACGTTGAGATGGGGAGAAAAGGGATGGCCCATTGGTGGCTTCCTTCTTGTTCCAGGGGTGTGAGCTATTGTCAGGCAACTCCCAGTGATGACTGTCAGAGGCCAGGCCCACGAGTAGGTGCTAATACCATTGAGTGAAAGAGAAAGAGAAGCAGGTGTTTGTGTGAGGATAGTTTTAAAGTATCTTTTCCAAGATGCTAGTTACAAAGGAAAAACACCAGTTTTACAGTGGTGAAGCTGAATAGATACCCCTTTAAGAAGTAGGCAAGGCTAACAGCAATAGTAACAAGATGCCGTCAGCATTGTGGTGCAATGGTTAAGCTGCTGCCTGCAACACCAGCATCCCGTTTGTGCACCGGTTTGAATCCCAGCTGCTCTGCTTCCAGTCTAGCTCCCTGCTAATGTGCCTGGGAAAGCAGTGGAAAATGGCTCAAGTGCTCGGGTCCCTGCCAGCCATGGGGGAGACCTGGATGGAGTTCCAGGTTCCTGGCTTTGGCTCAGTCCTGTCCTGATCATTTCAGCTTTTTGAGGGATGAACCAACAGATGGAAGATCTCTTTATCTCTCTCTCTCTCACTCCCTCTTTCTGTCTCTCTGCCTTTCAAATAAATAAAATGAATCTGTAAAAAAAAAAAAATGGCATGACAAAGTCTGCCTGGCGATGTGCCGGCCTGCGGCACAATGAACTGGGTTTTCCTGAAACAGAGAGTGGGAATGCCGGGGCAAGGACGCAAAGAATGGAGCCAAGACAAGTCCTGATCAAGGCTCATTTATTGAACAAATCCAGTAGTATTTAAACAGGACCAGTTGTTTACAAGAAGGAGCACAAAAGATTTATATATCAAAAAGACTTTTAAGGTTACAATAAAACACTTAGGTGATAAATGCAGGTTTCAGGTGTGACTGATTATCTATATTATCTCTTGTGAGAGGTTTAGGTTCTTCCTGCCTCTCCCTAGCCCAATTGTCTGTGCCCCGGAAGTCTCCATTCATATGTTAAGTGTAAACAAAGGGAGCGACTACCTGTGGCTGCCCACATGGCAACGTTTGGTGCAGTGGCTGAGATGCCACTGGAGATGCCTATATCCCACATGGGAGTGGCTGCGTTCTGGTCCTGGCTGTCCTCCTGACTCCAGCTTCCTGTTAATGTGCACCTGGGGGGCAGCAGGTAGTCGAGTCCCTGCCACCCACGTGGAAGACTTGGTTTGGCTTTGGGGCTCCTGGCTTCAGCCTGGTCCAGCCCCAGCTGTTGTGGGCATTTGGATCACCAACCAGTAGAAGGGAACTCTTTATTTCTGTCTCTCTTTGTCTCTCTACCTTTGAAATGAACTTAACATTTTTTTAAAAGACAGTGTCTGCCAGTTCCCCCCAAGGGCTATAACACCATTGCTGTGATATTCTTACGAAAGTGCATAATCTCACTCTAATCAAGAAAACCCATCGGACAAGACCATTCTACAAAATAACTGCTCAGTACTTTTGAAAACTGTTGAGGTCGTAAATGCCAAGGACATCTAAAAAGCTGTCAGGCACTGGAGGAGACAAAACAATGGGGGATTCTGGATTGGATGCTGGGGCGGGGTGGGGGAAGGTTGGTAATGGAAAACCAGGTGCAATGGAAACATGACCAGGAATTTAGTTAATAGCATTGAACTGATTTGTGCCCTGGTTTTGATACAAATGCTCTGATTCTGTGATGTATTAGCACAGGGGGAAGCTGGCTGAAGGTCCTATAGGAGCAACCTGGATTATTATTATTCTTTTTATTTGACAGGCAGAGTTATAGATAGTGAGAGACAGAGACAGAGGAAGGGTCTTCCCTCTGTTGGTTCACTCCCCAAATGGCTGCTATGGTCAGCGCTGCACCGATCCAAAGCCAGGAGCCAGGTGCTTCCGCGGGGTCTCCCATGCGGGTGCAGGGCCCAAGGACTCGGGCCATCCTCCACTGCACTCCCTGGCCACAGCAGAGAGCTGGACTGGAAAAGGAGCGACCGGGACTAGAACCCGGCGCAGGCGGAGGATTAACCAAGTTAGCCACTGTGCTGGTCCCCCTGGATTATTTTTGAAACTTATCTGTAAATCTAAATTTCCTTCAAAATTAAAAGTTTAGAAAAAAAGCAAAGGAAAATACGGAAGGACAAAGCATTTTGAGTGCCTAGAAGCCTCTGCTATGAAGCTAGGCTTGTAGTCTGGGCCAGTTTTAGCTTTTATTGGCAGTGTTTATTTTTTCCCTAACCTGAAGTGAAACATTGCTTTTGATGGAAAAAGCCAAAAGTTGCAACAATCTCCACAAGGGGCCATTGTTTGTAGTTCCTCCTTGTAGGTGACAGGTGCGTTCATGTTGGCAGGCAGGGGGCTTCGCAGTTTGTGGGACTCGGAGTCCACCGTTTGTATGACTTGGGTTTCCAGTTAGTGTGAATGATGGCGTTTATTCTCATGGGTCTGCAGGCTGACTGGGGTTGGTTCTGCCTCAGTCTGTGGGTCTGGTCTATACTTCCTGGCCAGGACTATGACTTTAAGCACGTGGCAGGTACTCAAGAAATTCATGATCGGTTTCATAATTTAAATAGCAAAAGAAATCCTGAGCTACTTCCTACATTTAATAAGCATAAACAAAAGCTAGGAAGGAAAGAATCAGAAATGAGCAAAAGAAATCTCAATTTGCATATAACGTGTTTTAAAGCAAAGAGCAGTCCTACATTTGAAAGAAAATGGACACTCTGGGGAGGAAGGAAAAGGACATGACTCACCACGAGAAAGTTACCCTGGGTTTATTGTGGCCAGATGATGAATCCAAACTGGCTAATCTGCTCTGTTTTCCCAGGGCTCTGTAGCTCAGCCACAGCACCCGTCCCTCCCACTGGCTACTGGGTAGGAAGATGGGAAATCGCAGCTCACCGTGTACATGCGGTTGACCCCACGTCTCCGGCTGCTGAATGACAGAGCCCGGCCTACACTGTCCCCTGGCTTCAAGTCCACAGCTCTCCCCACACCCACTCTGCCAGTCTCTCTTCCTGCAGGATGGGTGCTCTCTTTCAGGTTTTTGGGGTGACGGTGCTGTTTTTGTAAAACGCCCAAGATGGATCGGGCTACCAGGTAGCGATGTAAGGAAAGGACAGAGGCTACTGGAAGGTACGTGGATCCTGATGGTGGTGGCGACCTGGCATGAACTGATGACACAATTCTTCCCGTAACAGGGAGCACCCATCACAGTGAGGAGGGAGAGACAGCGGCTCTTAAGTGTTTGCAAGCACGGATAAAGTGACCGCCCCTTAGTAGCACAGGCAGGCGCTGGAGCCCGCAGTCAGTTGCCGTGTGAATGAAGCATTCGGGGCCTCTGCCATGCCCGTGTCCCGCCCTGCTGGACTTTGCTTCTGACACTTCCCTGTGCTCAGCCTACCATCCAGCTAAGTCACTGGAGCAGGTTTTAGCCTAGCGGTTCAGACGCCCACAGCCCACATCACGGTGCCTGGGTCCCATTCCCAACTCCGGCTTCCTGCCAATGCAGACCGTGGGAGGCAGCGGTGATGGCAGTGTGAGCAGCTGGGTTCCTGCCTCTGCTGTGGGAGACCTGGGCGGAGCTCCTGACTTCGGCCACAGCCATTGTGAGCACTTGGAGAGTGAACCAGAGGACAGGAGCTCTGTCTCTTCCTCTCTCGGATTTGCAAATACAAACATCTGGACTACTCAGGGTTCTGCAGACACCGCCCCCTACCACCCCCAGCCCCCCCACCCCCCCGCCTTTTTTGCCTCTATGATCACCACACCTGCAAGACGTTCCCTTCTCAGCAACAGCTCAGACGCCACCTCTTCCGTGAAGCCACCAGCTCTCCCAGCTGGCCTGGGTCCCCTGCGTCTCTCTCCATTCTTTTCTCATGGTCATCATTAGCAGTGCTGTTACTGCAGAAACTGCACCTGTTTCTCTGGCCTGTGAGACAGCGAAAGCTCCAAAGCCTCTCAGACCCCGGCACAGCGCCTGGCAGTGGCGCCCCCGTGTGGCAGTGCTGGTCCAGAGAATGACTGAGGGAGCACACGAATGGATGTCCTATCCAGGCTGCTATCGGGCAGGTTTCTTATGCATCTTTGTATCCATCACAGCATCTCACCCCAGGCTTTGCTTAGAGTAGGTGCCCAGTGCATTTTTGTTGAAATGAAAAATAAAGTGCGAAGGCAGATAAACAAAAGGAATGAAGACTGGATGAACACATAAATGATCCTGGGAATTCTGGGATGCTGAGGTGGAATATCAAGGTGAACCCAACCCTTGTTGGACACAAGTCCCTTAAAAAGGATCAGAGTATTGGAAACAGATGTGCTGCTTTTTGGGGGTCTGAATTAATCTTTAGAAAGTTCCTACACTGTGGCATAGTGGGCATAGCTGACGCCTGCAGTGCCAGCATCCCATATGGGCTCAGGTTTGAGCCCCAGCTGCTCCTCTTCCAATCCAGCTCTCTGCTATGGCTTGAGAAAGCAATATATGTCCCAAGTCCTTGGACCCCTGCACCCATGTGGGAGACACAGAAGAAGCTCCTGGCTCCTGGCTTTGGATTGGCCCAGCTCTGGCCATTGTGGCCCTTTGGGGAGTGAACCCAGCAGATGGAAGACCTCTCTCTCTCTCTCTCTCTCTCTCTTCCCTCCCTCTGTTGTTCTGCCTTTCAAATACATAAATAAATCTTTGAAAAAAATAAGAAGGAAAGTTCTACTATTATTCAAAATGTAACAATAAGAACATGAATGCTCCTTCCCCCAGTGGTGGTGAAACCAAAGGTAGGAAACCAATATTCTGTATCCACATTATTTTTAAAGTAAAAAAGTATTTTTAAAGTAAAAAAGATTTATTTTATTTGTTTGAAAGACAGACAGAGAGGGAGAGACACAGAGTAGAAGAGATCTTCCACCTGTTGGTTTACTCCCTAAATGGATGCAATGGTCAGGGCTGGGCCTGACCAAAGTTGGGAGCCAGAAACTCCAGCTGGCCTCCCACATGGGTGCAGGGACCCAAGCACTTTGGGCCACCTTCCAGGTGCCTTAACTTTTCCAGGTGCATTAGCAGGGACCTGGACAGGAAGTGAAGCAACAGGGACACGAACCAGCGCTCATATGGGACGCCAGTGTTGTAAGCAGCGGCTGTACCCACTGTGCCGCATGCCAGCCCTCCAGTGCATTTATATCTGTGCTATTCACATGTGGCAGATAAAAAACATGAAGACAAAATCGTTCCTGTCTTGAAACACATCTGGTTACAGGCAACTTTAAGATTCCATCTAGGCTCTTACCCTCCTCTTTGGGAAAACCTACTGTGTTACTTCCCACTTCCTGGGTTAGTAGTGAGGCTGGCATTTTCTGTCTGGGTCATTTATGCCCTCCCACGCCAGCCACGGTCCCCAGCCCTGGGTGGAGTCATCCTAAAATCAGAGGTGAGTGTGGGGGACAGAAAGCCCCAGAATTGGCCCCAGTCCTCTCTCAGGGGAACAGGTGCTCATGTACCCATATTTCACCTTTTTGTAAAGTTTCATAGTTTGGAGTTTATTTCACTATATAATCTATTGTGTAGTGGTCTTTTTCTTTTTTAAAGATTTATTAATTTATTTGAAAGGTAGAGTTACAGAGAGACAAAGACAGACACAGGGAGACAGAGAGAAGTCTTCCATTCGCTGGTTCACTCCATAAATGGCTGCAACAACAGGAGCTGAGCCGATCTGAAGCCAGGAACAGGAGCTTCCTCCCAGGTCTCCCACGTGGGTGCAGACCCAAGGACTTGGGCCATCTTCTACTGATTTCTCAAGCCATAGCAGAGAGCTGGATTGGAAGTGCAGTAGCCAGGACTTGAACCGGTGCACATACAGGATTCAGGCACTGCAGGCAGCGGCTTTACCTGCTACGGCACAGTGCCGGCCTCTGGTTTCTCCACTTCTAATCCAGCTCCCTGCTAATGTGCCTGGGAAAGCAGC
The DNA here is from genome assembly GCF_964237555.1 of Oryctolagus cuniculus. Lineage (NCBI taxonomy): Eukaryota > Metazoa > Chordata > Mammalia > Lagomorpha > Leporidae > Oryctolagus > Oryctolagus cuniculus. The sequence continues at coordinate 18,130,423 of NC_091447.1, forward strand.
AGAGGATGGCCCAAGTACTTAAGCCCCTGCACCTGTGTGGGAGACCTGGGAGGAAGCTCCTGCTCCTGGCCTCGGCCTGTCCCAGACTTGGCTGTTGCAGCCATTTGGGGAGTGAACCAGTGGGTGGAAGATCTCTCTATCTCTCTGTCTCTGTCTTTGTCTCTCCCTCTCTGTAACTCTGCCTTTCAAATAAATAAATAAATCTTAAAAAAAAAAAGACTTAGTAGGGTAGAAGCAAAAATTTTAAAGCTCTGAGTGTTCATTTCCTATGGATACTTATTTGAACAGTTCTAAGTAAGTTTCAACTCCAACTGTGGAAGTGACTTAGGATTGGACCCTGCCAGTCCTTTCTGAATGGCTTTCCCCAGTGGTCAGCACACCCGCCCAGCTCTTGCTTGTGTTGACATCAGAGCAGCCTCGTCCAGTAGAAGTTTCTGAGGTATGAGAATGTCTCTCTGTCCAGTACAGCAGCCACTAGCCACAGAGGCCTGTTGAGCACTTGAAATATGGCAATATGACTGAGGGATTAGACTTTAAATTTTATTTTAAAAAGTTTTATCTATCATCTATGTATCTAATTTGAAAGAGAGAGAGAGAGGAGATTTTTCATCTGCTGTTTCACTCCCCAGATGGCCACGGGGCCAAGCAGAAGCTAACAGCCTAGAACTCACTCCAGTCTCCCATGTTGGTGGCAGGGACTGAAGTATTTGAGCCATCAGCTGCTGTCTCCCAGGGTGCACATTAGCAGGAAACTGGAGTTGGCCTCAAATCCAGGCACTCCATTATGGGATGTGGGAATGCCAAGCAGCATGGTAGCTGCTGTGCCAAACACCACTTCCTTACATTTTATTGAATGAGAATTAGTTTGAGTGTAAGTAGCCACAGGTGACTAGTGGCGATGGCACAAGACCAGTCAGGTTAGTAACCCCTGCCTCTGTCACGTTGCCCCTACAAGAGAGAAGAGGGATCGGTTTCTCCCATTCTCCTGGAGCAGGCAGGAAGACCCCTGAATTTCAGAGGCCACTTCCCTCTGCTCAACCTGCTTCAGAGGAGGAGGTGGGAGCAAGAAGGAAGAGCCGAGGTTTGTCTCTGTGTTTGGGAGTTCTATTCCCCCCTCCTCCCCAATCCCAGGATCGTATTTGACAGCCACATGATTTTTGATCAATAACAAGCAGCCGTCACTAGAGTCCTGTCCATGCTGTTCCAGAAAGCATTGCTTCCAGCTTCTCGAATTTTCCGTGACGGTGACGAGTCTGCAGAGAGCCTCTTTGCAAAGACCTATCCTTGAGCAGAGACTTCCCGGTAGGTTCCTGGTATCTAAGTTAGACATAAGATGCCTTCCACCACCCATGCCTCAGCCCATTCTGCCCACACACAGTTTTGTTGTGAGAGCCTTACGAGAAAGAACTTTTTTTTTCTGATGAGTTGCCACCACTTTGCTCTGCAGGCTCAAGAATGTTCTCTCTTGTATTGTACCTTGTGCCATTTCTGCAGGTTGGAGTTGATGTTCCAAGGCAAAACAACCATTTACCTCACTCCTAAAGATCCCTGTTTATGAGACCTGCACGGGTGAGCATGGTGTTAGCGTAAGGAAAGAAGCCCACTAAATGAAGATCCTGGGAAGAGGTGAGGCTGGGCGCGTGCCCTTTGGAGCTGCTCAGAGAATCTTCATGCCCTGCACTAAGATGGAAAGGTGGAGAGTAGGCCGGCGCTGCAGCTCACTAGGCTAATCCTCCGCCTTGCGGTGCCGGCACACCGGGTTCTAGTCCCGGTCGGGGCGCCGGATTCTGTCCCGGTTGCCCCTCTTCCAGGCCAGCTCTCTGCTGTGGCCAGGGAGTGCAGTGGAGGATGGCCCAAGTCCTTGGGCCCTGTACCCCATGGGAGACCAGGAGAAGCACCTGCCACCGGATCAGCATGGTGCGCCGGCTGCAGCGCGCCGGCCGCGGCGGCCATTGGAGGGTGAACCAACGGCAAAGGAAGACCTTTCTCTCTGTCTCTCTCTCTCTCTCTCACTGTCCACTCTGCCCGTCAAAAAAAAAAAAAAAAAAAAAGGAAAGGTGAGTAGAATGAAAAATAAGACTTTGGTTTAGAGCAGCCTGGGAAACTGTGTGCTACTTCCAGGCCCCTGAGCAGAGCCAGCCACCTGCGTGGAGGGGCAGCAGTAGCATTCACGGTCCAAGAATGATGCCCAAACAGCCGTCCTGCCTTCCCCTTATCTGCCACTCACACCCCAGCTCCACTGGCCATCAGCTGGGGCACAGCCAGCGGCCAAGGCAACAGCATCCAGGAGGCTGGCGAGCAGCGGGTGCTCCTTTTGGGGGAGAGGGTAGTGGTAACGACCAGCGCAAGATTATCTGACTTTGTCTGAATTATTTACAATGGAAGGAAGCAGTTTGGAGGGAAGGGATATCAGGAAGTGAGTTCAATCCCACTTGCATTGATCCTATCCAGAGTGAGAGCAGTGAACCTATTAAGAAGAAATATCACTTCCTTTTCTTCCTCTCTTTCCTCTCCCACTTCCAAGTCTTTGAAATAAATAAATAATGATAAGAAAAGCCTTGGGGGGTATGCTGCATGGGTGGGGCGAGCGGCTGGGTGCTGCTGGCCTTAGTGGAGGACCATCTCCTGTTCCTGTCTGTGGGCCCAGGCTGGGAGCTCTCAATGGTTCACTTCTGTCTCCCCACTCTCATCGTACACATTGGTGTGTAATGCAAACCACGTATGGATTTAGATCCCATTAGAGCACGTTCAGTTACACAGCCTGGAATCAGGACAGTTGGGTTTTAATCCCAGAGGTGTCGTTTCCTTATTGTTTTTTTTTGTTTTGTTTTGTTTTGTGTGTTTTTTTTTTTTATCTTTTATTTAATGAATATAAATTTCCAAAGTACGACTCATGGGTTACAATGGCTTCCCCCCCCATACCGTCCCTCCTTATTGTTTTTTAAGTTTGAGATTTATAGCTCTGTGACTTCCACAGGAACTTGTGGATGGGTTATAGAAGCAAACGCAGGGAACGAAGGGACTTCCGAGGATGAAGCAGAAGAGAAACCACCGGAAGGGAGCAGAATCTGGGGATGTTTTCAGGTGCTAGAGGGACTCCAGTGGAGGAGCAACGGGACGGTGGCTGCTTTGTGCTTCCAGTTCTTCTTTGCAAGACAGCTAAGGCAAGGCAACCGTATTTGCCAGTTTTCGCTACTAAAACTAAACTACCTGCTTACCAAGGGAGAAAGTTGATTTCAGCTCATGGCTTTGGAGGTTCATAGTCCAAGACCTGCCAGCCCATCCTTCGGCATCTGCTTGGGGTGGCAGCTGGCAATGGTGGCCCCTTGTGGGAAGGGAGCTCACATGGCGAGCGGGGAGGGACAGAGCACACACTCACCTTCTCCCTCCACACCATCTCTCCTTATGCAGCCACCAGGATTTGATTACGGGCTGCACCCCAGCAACCTAATCCAATCGGATCACTTCCCAAAGGTTGTGCTTTCCAACACGATCATCAGATTGAGGGCCATGTGCTCAGCAGCATGGATGTGACATTGGGATTCGATCGTCTCCATGTGTTGGGAACTGAGTCCTGTTCCAGCTAGGGTGCCCACTTCCTTCCATGGGAGGGGACAGAGGGGTGTTTGTAGAAAGAGGTTTCTCTACCATTCTGGCATGATAGGCCATTTTTATATTGAAAAAATGAGCAATCATGTCAGTAGAGGCAGAGCACCTCGGGACCTAACCCTACGACAGATTTCCGAAGGGAAATAGCCATCAAGTGGCGTTCTGCTCAGTGAAGATGAGAAACAGAGGGAATGGGGGTTGAACTCCAAGTGAGGTAGTGGGGTTTTTTTTAGATTTATTTATTTATTTGAAAGTCAGAGTTATACAGAGAGAGGGGGAGAGGCAGAGAGAGAGAGAGAGAGAGAGAGAGAGAGAGAGAGAGTCTTCCACCTGCTGGTTCACTCCTCAGTTGGCTGCAATAGCTGGAGCTGTGCTGATTCAATGCCAGGAGCCAGGAGCTTCTTCTGGGTCTCCCACGTGGTGCAGGGGCCCAAGGACTTGGACCATCTTCCACCGCTTTCCCAGGCCATAGCAGAGAGCTAGATCAGAAGAGGAGAAGCCAGGATTAGAACTGGTGCCCATATGGGATGCCAGTGCTTCAGGCCAGGGCATTAACCTGCTGCGCCACAGCGACAGCCCTGAGGTAGTGATTTTAATCCTGTTTTTCTTCTTGGAAGAACTTTTGAGTAAAATGTTAAAATACTTACAAACTTATAACCTATATGAGTTGTATAATTCACAATAAAATGAAGTATGGGTGTGTATTCAGACAAATTAAGAAGTGCGAATATATTACTACCACTGAAATTGCTATAATGTCCCTCCTACTCCCAAAGGTAAGCGCCGTCATGAAGTCCTATGCCTTGTTCTCTTGTGTTTAAAAACAAGCTTTGCGTGTACTTGAACCAAATATAAGTGTGATCATGTTGGTATATTCTTCGATGACTTGCTCTTTCACTCAAGATTTTTTAAGATTTGTCCAAGTTGACACTTGTATTTATTTTCACTATGTTTTTGGTCATTCTATTGTATGAACACTCTAAAACTATCTATTCTGGGAGCTGGGGTTGTGGTGTAGCAGGTAAAGCCACTGCCTGTGGTGCTGGCATCCCTTATGGGTGCCAGTTCAAGTCCCAGCTGCTCCACTTCTGACGCAGTTCCCTGCTGATGGCCTGGAAAAGCAGCAGAGGACAGCCCAAGTCCTTGTGTCCCTGCACCCACATGGGAGACCCAGAGGAAGCTCCTGGCTTCTGGCTTCGGCCAGGCCCAGCCTTGGCTGCTGTGACCATCTGAGGAGTGAACCAGTGGATAGAAACTCTCTCTCTCTCTCTCTCTCTCTCTTCCTCTCTCTGTAAATCTGCCTTTCCAATAAACAAACATAAAATCTGTTTAATAAAAAGAGACTATTCAGTTGTTGAAAACCATTTGAACTTCTCCATTTTTACAGTCGTTATTACAAGTGACATTCCCACAAAATATTCTAATACAAATGTCTCTTAGTGCACAGGCCAAAGAGTTTCTCCATTCTACTTGCCTGACAGTAGCACTGCTGGCTCACAGGGGATAGGCATCTTCACTTTAGCAGATGCTGCCAGGCTCCTAATCCAGTCTGTAATTCCAACAGCGATGTTCAGAAAGGAACGCAATTCAGGGAGCAACTGATTCAGCTGCCCTGAAGCATCTGAGTTAAGAGGACAGAGACATTTCATGGCCAACCAGAATCCACAGACAATGATGGTGGTGATGGTGATGATGACAATGATGAGGACAGTGGGCCAGCCGCATCTGGACTCACTTGACTTCAGAAGGCTCCGTTCCTCTATGGCGTATGTACTATTACTTCCCCTTAGCAAGGAGAGAAACTGAGGCACAGAGACGTTGAGTAACTTGTCCAAGTTATGGCTGATCAAAATAAGGTCTGGAGTTTGAACATTGCTCTGAACCTTGTCCTTCATTTTAGCCATTCTCTTACAGGTTCATTGTAAATGGCCCAGTTAAGAGAGCAGCCCATGACCATTGGGTGGTTGGTTAGCCTGCCATTCAAAGGGCGGGACTTAGCTTTTCTATCACACTCATTACACAACCGTTTCACATTCTCCCTAGGAACTTTGACTTTAGAGTTCATCAGAGTGTGGCTGTTAAGAAGCAAGAGAAAATACTCTTGCTTGGTAGTTTATAATTTCGATGACTACTTTGGGTAAGGTAAAAAGAACAAAGTGATGAGGAGTTCTTGAATCAGAGCTTCCTGATCGTAACACAGCACACCTGAAATCAATACCATGGTTGCTGGTACTTGACAAGACCAGAAGGAAATAACAGCTCCTAGCGACTCATCCTACGGTGCTAACGATAGGCACTGTAGTTTTCCAGGCAAAGTGACGGGAGAGGATATTGATCATTCAAAGGCTGTTGACAGAGGCTGAAAAATGACATCATAATACTGTCACAGGCATAAAGGCATTGCCATCTTTTGTCATGAAAACATCAGCAGAAATGAAAAGCCACACATAAATTCATACTTCAGGATCAATAAAACTATAGTTTTTTGATCCAGATTATTCAGATTAGTCATTTACATTGTATCTCTAATCCTCAACTCTCCTATTCCCTTTGTCTGTGAAGACGTCCATTTGAACAGGGTGCAAAAGCAATGTTAATAAAATTAAATACAATCCTTTTTTTATAGTCTGTCTTTAAAAGCAAACGCTTTGGAGCAGGCATTTAGGCTAGCAGTTGGCGTTGATAAAGATGCCTACGTCCTGTGCTGGAGAGCTTGGGCTCAAGGCGTGGCTCTAGCTCCTGGCTCCAAATTCCTGCTAACATGGACCCTGGGAGGCGGTAGGCTCAGTGAGAGGGTTCTTCCCACTTGTGTAAGAGACCTGGAGTGTATTCCCAGCTGCCATCTTCAGTCCCAGCCCAGCCCTGGCCATCACAGGCATTTGGGGAATATTACCAGTGATGCAAGCGCTCTCTCTCTCCTCTCCTCTTCCTCCTTCCCTCCCACTCTCCCTCCCTCCCTCTCTATCTCCCCTCCCATCCCCCTCTCCCTCTCCTTCTTTCAAATAGAAATTTTTTTTACAAAGAGAAAAGTAAACACTTCATCAAAGATGAATAATAGCAGTGTTCTCAAGATACTGTTTGTTTAAAATAGAGATGTTCATATGAAAACCTAATACAAGGGCCAAATCATGAATTTCTCCCTAAGTCAAAGTAGGCATATTTCATGTTGAAATGCACCATTTTAATGTTGAAAGAAAGAAAGGAAGTCTTTAAAGACATGGCCTATGGAGTAAATTCCAAAATGGGAAACAACACTCGCCCTGTAATGAGATGTAAATCATAACTCTGACATTTGTCTCCTGGTGAATTCGATTCTCCACAGAAGTGCAGAGAGGAAAGGGAAATACTGGAAGCAAGAGTAGTCAAGTCAGTACAGCAGGCTCCACAGGCTCCACATGCATGAATGACAGCTCCTCCACACATGAGACTCGCTGGCAGACTGTCTAAGATGCAGCCCCTAGTTGGGAAAATACCTCCAACTTTGCAAATGTCACCGGTATATTTCCTATCTCACATCTCACCAGTGAGCAGATTACTGGGCTGTGAGACAGTCTCCCCTTGCTCCATTTTAAAAACATTAGTTAGTTTGGGGGTGGGAGAGAGAGAGAGAGAGAGAGAGAGAGAGAGACCCCCATCTGCAGGCTGTCTGCAGCTGCCAGGGCCAGGCCGGTGCTGGGAGCTGGGAATTCAGTGCAGCTTCCATGTGGCGGCTGTGCCACTTGAGCCCTCACTGCTACCTCCCAGGTCAGCGTTAGCCGGAGTTTGGCAAAGAACCCAGGTGCTCTGATACGGGACATGGCCATCTTAATCGCTAGGCCAAGCACCTGCCCTTCTCGGTGATTTTAAAAGAAATCCACAAGTTCTTTGAGGCACCTCCCTCAATAGATGGGTTCCGATGGCCATTCCCTTAAATGTGGACTGTCCAAAAAACTTCTAGTGAGTAGAATAGAGGGACATCATGGTGTATGATTCCAAGATTAGGGCATAAAAGGCATTGTGGTCTACTTGCCTGTCTGTCTCCTCCTCTACTGCCACTCCCTCAACCATTCTGGAAAAAGCCAGCTGACATTTCATGAGAACGCTCAAGTAGCCCCGTGGAGAAGTCCACATGAGAGGAACTGAGGCCTCTTTCCAACAGCCACGTGGGTGATCTGATGCGACCTTATGAGAAACTTTGAGCAAGCTCTTGAATTCTTGATCCATAGAAAGTATAAGAAAATAAGTTTGCTGTGAACAGCTATGTTTTGGGGGTAACCTGTTATTCAGCAATTATATAGCTAATACAATATACAGCTAAAATAGTCTTTTTTTAAATAAAAGATTATTTATTTTAAAGGAGAGTTACAGAGAGAGAGAGAGAGAGAGAGAAAGAGAGATCTTCCATTTGCTGATTCATTTCTCAAATGGCCACAATGGCCAGGAATGGGCTGAACCAAAGCCAGGAGTCAGGAGCTTCATCCAGGTGTCCCACGTGAGTGGCAGGAGCCCAAAAACTTGGGCCATCTTCTCCTGCTTTCCCAGGTGCATTAGAAGGGAGCTGGATCAGAAGTGGAACAGCCTCCCGGTTGCCCCTCTTCCAGGCCAGCTCTCTGCTGTGGCCCAGGAGTGCAGTGGAGGATGGCCCAAGTGCTTGGGCCTTGCACCCCATGGGAGACCAGGTTAAGTGCCTTGCTCCTGCCTTCAGATCAGCGCAGTGTGCCGGCCGCAGCACGCCGGCCGCAGCGGTCATTGGAGGGTGAGCCAACAGCAAAGGAAGACCTTTCTCTCTGTCTCTCTCTCTCTCACTGTCCACTCTGCCTGTCAAAAAAAGAAGTGGAGCAGCCGGGCTTGGAACCGGCATCCCTATGTGATGCTGGCATTGTAGGCGATGGTTAAACCTGCTGCGTACAACAGTAGCCCCCAAAAGAATCTTTTCTATGATACTCTCCTGAAATGCCTAAATGAGCATTAGCAATTTTCTTCTTTCTCATTGCCTTTAATATTTACGCTGTTTGCAGAATTCATTTCATTGTGTTATCTCAAAGCTCCATTAGGCTATGAGATCTTTGTATTCTCAGATGCCTGGTACAGTTCTCGGGATCTTACATATTGGTGAAGGGTGATAAAAATAGTTACTGGGCAAGACTGTAAAACCCACTCAGAGAAAAATAAATAAGACAAAGAATAAAAGAAATTCATCTCTCTCTCTGCCATGATAATTCTCAGTTTTGACCAGAGATGATAAATAAGCAGCAAACCCTCGAAGGGAGCCAACACTGCATTTTTCACCACTTGTGAGCGTATAAAATAGTTCTCTGCCCTCTCGGCTTAGCAAATGGCAGGCATTCCGGCTCAGATGGTGTGCCTAGAATCACCGGGTCTTTACCAGACCACCAGGAGTGTTTTGACAAGGTTTACAGGTGAGCAAGTTGGACATCTGTCACTACCCAAAACAGTCCTGGGACTTAGGGCTTTGAGAAGGTGTAAACAGAAGATATGTAATATACCAAGCTGTAGGGATTACTGTTTATTTTCAGCAGCCAGAGCCAAACGGTCAAGTGAAAAAGGTGAAGGTGGCGTCTGGTGGCTTCCATGTGGGCCCCATGGTTTGGAGGTGAGAACTCTCTGGGCATCCTGGAGGCACAGGTCCTAACTGGTTAGGTATTTAAAATGAGTTCTGGCCGGCACCGCGGCTCACTAGGCTAATCCTCCGCCTGCGGTGCCGACACCCAGGGTTCTAGTCCCGGTCGGGGCGCCGGATTCTGTCCCGGTTGCTCCTCTTCCAGGCCAGCTCTCTGCTGTGGCCCGGGAGTGCAGTGGAGGATGGCCTAAGCGCCTGGGCCCTGCACTCGCATGGGAGACCAGGAGAAGCACCTGATACCTGGCTTTGGATCAGTGCGGTGCGCCGGCTGCAGCAGCCATTGGAGGGTGAACCAACAGCAAAGGAAGACCTTTCTCTCTGTCTCTCTCTCACTGTCCACTCTGCCTGTCAAAATAAAATAAAATAAAATGAGTTCTGATGATGATTTGAGCTTTTACTTTTATGATCGTGGAAATATTAATAGAGAAATCTGGAGGTCAGGCTGGTGACTTTGAGCGCCCCTGTGATTTCAGGCCCCGAGTTCATGACTTAACACTGGCCAAATGATGGAGTGTAACTACTCAGGCACTGTGCTCAGGCTGGAGCCTGTGGGCTGGGGAGGCCCTGGACCCATGAGTTCTCACACTTGGGAAACAAGGATCGAGGCAACAAATTCTTCCTCTGAGGGAGGATTACTGATTTTTAATCTGGGCAGTTCACGGGAGGCGTTGCGCGGGAGCTGGCCCTCAAGGACAGATCCCGCCTGCTCTGTCTTCACGAATGACAGCCGGTGTCTGCTGACGCCATCTGTTTGAGAAAACCCACCCATTCTGGGGCCCTTCGCTCCTTCCTGGGGGTTCTCTGTGATCCTTCCTGTGTGGCTTCTTCATTACAGCGTGGCCCAGGGAGCTGGTGTGGCCAGGGAGCAGGCATGGCCCAGGGAGAAGGCGTGGCCAGGGAGCAGGCGTGGCCAGGGAGAAGGCGTGGCCCAGGGAGCAGACCAGGAGGCAAACACTGCCGGGTGGAGGCGCAGAGGCCGGGAAAACGCGGAGTTTGAAGTGGGGTCAGGAGATCACTGGGTTTAGCAAATGCCGGGTGCGGGGGGCACAAAGGAGGCCGCGCTGGTGAAGGCCCAGACCTTCGTCGCCCTGTGCTTTTCGAAGCTGTCCCTAGGAAAGCGGAGTTCGTGCAGTTTTCCGGTGGGCCTTGTTGTTGTACACAGAGGGGCGTGACTCTTCGAATGCCGCAGGTAACACGAGGTCTGTTGTCGGATAAACATCCGGGAACCAGCTGGGTGCTTACCTGTACATTTTTGCCCATGTAGAGAGTTTTTAATTCATGCATTATTTCTTGCATGCATAAAACCGCTTTCCCTTTAAAAAAATTATTTTTGATTGGAAAGGGCAAGAGAGTGAGAGCTGGGCCAGGCCAAAGGCAGGAATCTGGAACTCCCTCTGGGTCTCCCGCATGGGTGACAGGGGCACCAATATTTGGATCATCCCCTTCTGCCTTCTAAGGTGCTCACTACCAGGAAGCTGGATTGGAAGCAGATGCAAACTCAGGTATTCCAATATGGGGTGTGGGAGTCCCAGGCAGCATCCCGACCTGCGCACCGCAGGCCCGCCCCCACTTGTCGTCTTTGGTCCTTGTGTTTCGTTAGTGTGCCCCTTACCCTTGCCCAGGGGTGCATCTGGGCAGTCACGTTTACACTGCAAGACCCAGCTGGTTCAATCCAACTGGGCACCTGACCTTGGGGTTTGATTGGCTGGGTTGAACTAATCAGACTCTCTTAGGGGACACTGAGTAAATTGAGGATGGTACTTGAATTAGAAGTTCGTGTTAAGCCATGTTGAAAACAGAGGAAGCTGCTGGAACAGAGGGAAAGAGAGGAGCAAAGTATGACATCTTACATGCACACGTGCAGAGAAAATAGCCCTGCATTCTTGGTTTCCAGTCAACCCTAGTTCCTATGTGGAGTGCATGTAATGTGTTCTCTATGTTTCTAGTCCTTCGCATGACTGCCTGTTGCATTTTTAAAACTCTTTTGGTTTATTCTTTTTTTTTCTTTTGTGCCTTCACAGGCACGCATTTTTTTTTTTTAAAAAAGGGACAAATACCATATGTTCTCCCTGATCGGTGACGACTGACTGAACACCAAGAGGGAAACCTGTTGGAGTGAGGTGGACACTATGGGAAATGGTGGCTTGATCAGCATAGCCCTGACTGTTAATGAACAACTTAATACATTATCCCTCTTAGTAGTTTTTTTATCTGTTCTACTTAATATGACTGGTTTAGATCTGTAATTGATGCACAGTTATTCTTAAGTGTTGAAAATTAACTGAAATGTGATCCCTGTTGAACATGGTGGTGGGAATGGGAGAGGGAAGAGATGTATAATTTGGGACATGCTCAGGCTGACTTGCCCCAAGTGGTGGAGTTGGAAGCATACCAGGGGATTCCAATTCAATCCCATCGAGGTGGCATGTACCAATGCCATCTCACTGTTCCAGGTGATCAGTTTCAGTTCACAGTTGGTCATGGTGAAGGGACTGGGAGTCAAAGGGAGCACATAGACAAGTCTAGTACCTGCTAACGCTAACTGATGGAGTAAATAAAGGGGAGAGTGATCCAACATGGGAAGTGAGATACTCAGCAGACTCATAGAATGGCAGATGTCCTAAATAGCACTCTGGCCTCAGAATCAGCCCTAAAGGCATTCGGAGCTGGCTGAAAAGCTCATGAGAGTATTTCAGGCATGGAAAGCCAAGACACTCTGGCAAAAGATCTCTGCGAGTGAGATCCCAGTGGAAAGAACAGGTCATCAAAGAAGGAGGTACCTTTCTCTGAAGGGAGGAGAGAACCTCCACTTTGACTATGACCTTGTCTAAACAAGATAAGAGTCGGAGAACTCAGAGGGCTTCCATAGCCTTGGAAACTCATGACTGGAGCATAGGGAGATTACTGATGCCATAGACAGGAGTGTCAATTGGTAAAGTCAACAACAGGAGTCACTGTGCACTTACTCCTCATGTAGGATCTCTATCCTTAATGTGCTGTACGTTGAGATTTAATGCTATAACGAGTACTCAAACAATATATTTCACTTTGTGTTTCTATGGGGGTGCAAACTGTTGAAATCCTTACTTAATGCATACTAAACTGATCCTCTGTAAAAAAAAAAAAAAAAAAAAAGAAATTATCAATTCCCAACTTGACTCTCACTGGGATTAAACATGACAATAGGTCTGCTCTGATTTCATCATCATTTAAAAAAATCATCTATTATTTTTCACTTTATGTTTCTGTGTGGGAGCAAACTGTTGAAATCCATACTTAATGTATACTAAGCTGATCTTCTGTATATTAAGATAATCGAAAATGAATCTTGATGTGAATGGAAGGGGAGAGGGAGTGGGAAAGGGGAGGGTTGTGGGTGGGAGGGACGGTATGGGGGGGAAGCCATTGTAATCCATAAGTCGTACTTTGGAAAATTATATGCATTAAATAAAAGTTTAAAAAAAAAAGATTTATTTGCTTATTTGAAAGGCAGAGTTACAGAGAGAGGGTGAAGGGAGAGAGATCTTCCATCCCCTGGGTCGCTCTCCAAATGGCTGCAACAGCTGGTGCTGGGCCAGGCCGAAGTCAGGAGCCTAGAACTAGAGCTGGGTCTCCTATGTGGGTGGCAGGAGCGCAAGCACTTGGGCCATGTTCTCCTGCCCTCTAAGGCACTTTAGCAGGAAGCTTGATCAGAGGTGGAACAGCCAGGACTCGAACTGGTGCTCATAGGGGATGCTTGCTCCGTGCCACAATACCTGCCTTTGCCTGTTGCATCTTTACAATAAAATCCTCTGCACTTGGGCTGATTTGAGTCAGTTGCTCTCTCCTGCAGCTACACACAGCCCTTCTAAAATGATGCTGACTTGTAAATGGGGCCATTTGTTCTCAAGAGACCCTTGTGTGATGTCAGCTCAGCAGTTTCAGCGCTAAGCCAACTCTTATCCACGCAGCATGAAGAACACATGGACAGCTTCCGCTTCCAAGTGGGAATTCTGGGAATCAAGTTGACAAGAGCAACTTGACCACTGCTCCAAGAGATTCCGCCCCTTAATGTGACCATGGATGGATCACAGACCTCAGCAGTCACGATAGTCCATTCTGGACCATTTGGCAAAAATCTGGGCTGAGGAACCACACTATCTGTGGATATCTTAGTTTTCCATTTTCCTTGTGAATAACAACATCTCCCGACTGAAGAAAAGTCATTGCCATTCTTTCAAGTGTCTGATGAGGTCTAAAGAGCCCTTTGTAGTCACCACAAAATTTAATCAGCAGCGGGTAATACCAATGCCAGGGATTGCTACCTGCAGACGTTGCAAGCAACTGAATTCCTGGGGTATGCGAACTTGTAATTGAAAATCTTTACATTTTAGTTCCACCTGTCATTTTTGTAATTCTCTTCAAGAACATCTATTAAAATAATACCTTTTCTCTATCAAAAGTTATGCTTCAGTAGAAACGCATATCATTGGAAATGATTAATTTCAACATATTGGTGATTTGGAATTTTTATAATAATTTGATACTTTCTTCCCAATAAGTAAGAAATTAGAAAATATGAGAAAAGGTATTTTAAAGCCAATTTTCCTTCCGATGCCTAGGATCCTCTCTGGGCAGACACGCAGCTGCAGGTACAGAGGACTGAACCAACACAGGGTGGGGACCCAGGGGGTTTTCTTTGCGATTTTTCCATGAAAAAGCCTTGTTCTTCTGCTCATCGCCTAGGAATCCAAGGGCAGCAGAACGAAGCCTTGCTTATCCTCGCTCTTGCTGGATTTCTGTGAGCATGGAAATTTTGCAAGAAACAACCAAACAGCTCCACAAAATGGTATTGATATTATGGGATTGCATCAATAGCATTGGCTGTTTCATTTCCATTCACTTATCAGACATATTTACTTCTCAGCTATTTCCTTAACCGGAATTGACTGTACTATAATTGCCTATTTCTTTGGTCCATTGGCTGTTAACCTTGAAGTGACTGGGGTAGAGCCGGCGAGGCCTTCCCTGTCAGGCCTGACCTCTCACTATGCGGCAGAGAGCGCTGCCATGACAACGGCGACAGATGTCAGCTAAGCAATGTGCACCCTAGAAAGACTCCTGTATTGAGAAAATCGATCTTGTAATGGTGCCACGGAGCACATTCGCTGAACTGCCAAGTGTTCTAGGCTTAATCATTTATTTCATCTAGCAGAGAGAAGAAAACATAAAAGAAATGAAATGAATTTGACCCCTGTCTTTCGAGTGACTTTAGTGCTACACTGAATTCTAGCAAGTGCCTCTTATGAATTTTAAAAAATTACATTAGGAATAACATTTTGAAGTGAAATGACTCCTGTAATGCCAAGCCTCCAGAAACATGTTATTTCAAATGTCAGACACATAACAGTCATTTGCTATTTTCCGTGTATGTCCAGGGGTTAGCTCCGGCTTGGCGATGTTTCCAGCAAATGATGATGAAGGCCTTGGGAATGAGGCGGGCCCGAGCCGCCCGCCTGCTGTGGCTCCCTCTCTTTTGTCTTAGCACCAGCGACTTCTTTTGTGCTGCTCAGCACTGGGGCTCAGTGAGGTGCGTGAACAGCCCGCTCACATTGACAGCTCTCAAAGCCCTCTCAATTTCACAACCTTCCAATAGAAAGCCACTTCTTGTCTGCCTCCAGAGTGAAGTTTGTCTCCCTGACAGTTAATCCGGGGACAGCCTTCCATCGCCTTGATTGGCTTGTCAGTCATGCCTTGACACCTCTCATTCATCTGAGCCTGGCCTGCTGGATATGCAAATGATCAGAGGCTGAAAACCGCAATCTGTCAGCCGGGATGGCCAGTATGTCAATGTCACTGTTCTTGGAACAAGCCGTTCTGTTAGCAGCCAGGGAGTGGTGGGAGACTCTGCCTGGGGACCAGGCGTGGACTTCTGACCTTTCCGTGGCCTGGCTCAGAACTAGATTCTTTTTAAAAAAAAAAAAAAAGACAAAAAACAAAAATCCAAATGAAGACAAACCCCTAAAGCCCATAGATTGTAGACAAATCTCTCTGATAACCTTGCCCGTATAAATAAATATCATTGCGAGTGATTATAGTGAAAAGGATCTCTTAAGATTTTCAATGCGATATGTCTGTCTCTTGTGCTGTGGGATATTTTATTGCATTTTTGCCCTCAAGTGGAGCTGACGGGAGCCAAGCTTGTAATTTAAATCAATAAGAACCCTTTACCATGGCCATAAAATACTTGGCTAAACCTTTGAAGTGGCCACAGTTGAATGCACAGTGAACACAGTATAAATGTTCCTTAAGATGTATTGTATGAGACCACTACTAAAACAGCATTCAGAGGAAACAGCCTTAAGCATCTTTTGTGACTAATGGAAGAGGGTCCCAGCTACTTTTGATCATTTACATGCCCCGTTCGCCTGGCCACGCGGTCACTCCCCAAAGCCTGCCTCATCGGCACATCACAGAGCCCAGTCTTCTTCCTCAGTCCTTTGGTGGGGTTTCTGGCATCGGGGCTGATTCCTTTCTAAACCAGTAACCCACATCTGCCACGCCATTGTGTGAGCGCTCCTGGTTGCTTCCGTCAGAGCAGGAAAACAGAACAAAGGCTGGCTGTTGGTCCCCGTCTCGGGAGCACAGCGCGGGCCGTTCGGCCAGGCTGGCGGGGCAGGGAGCCGAGGCTGCAGCTTACCTGTCGGTTCCTTCCGAGTGGCTGGTTTTGGGGGTGCAGACGGGGAAGGATGGAGTTTGCCTCCACGCTTTGCTTCAGTCTGTCTCACACTGCTCGCTGTCTGCTAGCCCTTTCCTCTGGCTTCTACTTGCCGCCTGTGCCTCCTTCTTGTGGGGTTGGCTGGCTGGACAGATGCCTCTCTAATCTTTTCCTCTGTGTTTCTGTCTTTATTGGTCCATCACTCTGTGTCTTTCTGTCTCTGTCTTATTCTCTGATTCCCAAATCCTCTCCGATTCTGCATTAAGAACAACAGTAATCATCTGAGTTGGATCTGTCCACGAGACAGTGTGCAGGGAAGGATCTTTGGGGCACACCCGCCTGGCTGGTGGTAGCGTGGCAGTTGTCACACCAGAGCGCGGGCGCATGCCTGGGGCAGGCAGGTATCCCTTTCCAGGATCATGGCCAAACGCCTTGCCTGGCTGCTGCCTCATGGAAGCCACTTGCTATTGGTGAGGGACGAGAGTCATGGGAACCCAAGTTTTCCCATAGCTTCTGTGTCTCAGGGTAGCACCTGCTTCATCCCAGAGGCTGTGAAGATGGGCGCATATGCTGTGTGGCCTTCTTCTTTGAGCAGACACTTTCCAAAAAGCCCCAGAGGGCTGCACGTCATGCCATGTGTGTTTGCTGCGTGCAGTCTGGCACGTTTTTCTTTCTGGCCTCTGCAACCCCAAGATGACTTGGTGGCTCTTGATATTTTGGTTGATGTTTGTGAGAATTCTTTTGCTCTTATATGAGAACAGAGAAGACAGAAAATGCATTGCTTTGGGGCCAGCACTGTGGCATAGCAGGTAAAACTGCAGCCTGCAGTGCCGGCAGCCCATATGGGTGCCGGTTTGAGTCCCAGATGCTCCACTTCTGATCCAGCTCTCTGCTATGGCCTGGGAAAGCAGTGGAAGATGGCCCAAGTCCTTGGGCCCCTGTACCCATGTGGGAGACCCAGAAGAAGCTCCCTGCTCCTGGCTTTGGATTGGCACAGCTCTGGCCTTTGCCGCCAAGTGAGGAGTGAACCAGCGGATGGAAGACCTCTCTCTCTCTCTTTCTCTCTCTCTTTCTCTCTCTCTCTCTCTCTCTTTACCTTCTCTCTCTGTGTAACTCTGATTTTCAATAATAAATAAAATCTTTAAAAAAAGAAAATTCATTACTTTGTGTTTATAAAGTTATTAAATATAAATGGAATTTGGACCATAGCCCCCAAAATAGGATCCTTAAACATAATAATCCTAAATGTTGAAACCCCAAAAGATCAAAATCCCTAAAGTCTTAAATTCTGGATGATCAAAATCTTAAAACTATAATTCCAGAAAAAATAATTTTAAAATTCTTTAAAAGATGCTTGTATTTTTAAAGAGAATTTGTTGGAGAAACATACATGAAAGAACACTTCATAGGCCACTTTGTACAACAAAATAGGCGGCAATAACATACATTTTTTATAAGGATAAACACTAAGGTACAGCAGCAAGAGCTACACATGTGTAACAGGAGGAGATGAACCATGTTAGTAAAGAAACGGGTCAAAAAGTGAAATGTATCCGTGCATATCACATGGTAGGCTATGGTTGTATGGAATGCTGCAGTGGGCAAGCTGTGTCTGTTGGCAAGGTCACGAGGGTGGCCCGTGGGGTAGCAGTTACGACATCATTCTGACACCCTCATCCATGTCTGGGTTTGAGTCCCAACTCTGCTCCCAGTTCCAGCTTCCTGCTAAAACGCAGCCTGGGAGGCAGCAGGTGATGGCTCACGTGGTGAGACGCTGCCACCCACATGGGAGAGCTAGATCGCATTCCTGGCTCCTGGCTTTGGCTCAGGCCAGTCCTGACCATTGTGGGCATCTGGGAAGTGAATCAACATATACAGATCTTTCTAGCTTTATCAAATAAATTTTAAAAATTTTTGAAAGTTAAAAAAAAACAAACCATGTGGTAGGTCACCAGCAGTTATGTAGTAGCCTGAAGAGCTGAGGTTGCAAGAATATCTCTCACAAACACTGATGGACAAAGTGGACATCTCTTCATTTACTGAAGACGTTTCCACGTTTTCATGTACACACACAATACCACAAAGTCGACATCATGATCATGCACTTTTGTGCAGTTAAAATTTGCAAAAAAAAAAAAAAAAATGAATGGAGCAAATCTGAACTCTCTGAAAGTCTACACAATTAGTATGTGCACTACTGGAAGTGGTGAAGATGAAATACATAACATAGCAAATGGCGAAAAATAACGCTGATAACTTAAAAGAAAAAAAAACTGAAACAGGAGGAAAAAAAGCAGGAAAGTTGACCGCGTGACAAAGTGTATGACAGGGATAGAGTATGGGCACCTCACGTTTGCTGTCCATGCGGGCGGGCCCATGTTGCTGACTGTGAACTATGTTTTGGAAGCCTTGATTTTTTCTTTTAGGGCCAGGTTCTCCTTAGACAATACACGCACACTGGCTTTCTGTGTGGTGCTGGTCTTTTTAAAATTCCTCTAGGATCTGATGCACACCTACTGCAGTTCCCCATCTCTGGGCCATGCTCCCTGGTGGCTTTGGGAACGTGGACATTTCTGCGCTCACTCAGCCCAGACATGGTGGGAACACTGCGGGTGCCAGGGTGGCTGCTCTACTGTGCCTTCCCAGCCTCCTGAGCGCGTAAGGATTTCAGAACCATTTGGTAACTTCCTCAAGCAAATGTGGCCTTAATTTATCAAAATCTTCTGGAATTTCATCAGCCAGGAGGAAGAGCGATGCATTTTGAAAGCGACATTGACTTTGGGGCTGATCAATCCCTTCCCAGACTTCAGCTTCCTGCCCTACCCACACAACTGTTTTTCTTTTCTTTTTAAATTCTGGGGATTTTGGCTATCAGGATATTAGCATCCAGAATTTAATCTTTTAGGAATGTGACTTGGGGAATTTTTTTTTAATTTTTTTTTTATTTATTTGAAAGTCAGAGTTACACACAGAGAGAAGGAGAGGCAGAGAGGTCTTCCATCCACTGGTTCATTCCCCAGATGGCTGCAATGGCCGGAGCTGCACCAATTTGAAGTCAGGAGACAGGAGCTTCTTCCAGGTCTCCCACACGGGTGCAGGGGCCCAAGGACCTGGGCCATCTTCTACTGCTTTCCCAGGCCATAGCAGAGAGCTAGATTGGAAGTGGAGCAGCCGGGACTTGAACCAGCGTCCATATGGGATGCAGATGGCAGCTTAACGTGCTATGCCACAGTGCCGGCCTGTGGGGAGTTTACACTTTAGGATTTTGACCTTTCAGGATTGCAACTTTCAGGATCATAGTGTTGGGACTGTGTTTTTCAGGGTTATGACCGGCACTGGTGTGAGTGGCATGGTTTAAATGGGTGTTGGGGTGAACTGTTGTAGCTGAAATCAGACTGTAAGGACACATCTTAGGTCTGGATCTGAACAAACTAAAGAGGTATGGCTATGTGGATAGATGATAGATAAGGAATGGCTATCAGATAACGAACAAAACACCACAGTGAAACAAAGAGATTAAGTAGATAAAACCCCAGTGGTAAATAATAATAGTTAAAGGTGGATGAGAGTAGAATAAAGATTCCTACACTATTCTCTCTATTACTCTGTATATCTTAAAATATTTTCTATCACCAAGTTAAGTTAGCGGGGCTGGTGTTGTAGTGCAGTGGGTTAAGCCGCCACTTGCAATGCTGGCTTCCCATACAGGGGTGCTTGTTCAAGTTCCTGCTGCTCTACTTCTAATCCAGCTCCCTGCTAATGCACCTGGGAAAGCAGCAGAAGATGGCCCAGGTACAGACCCTACTCCATCTGAGTCTCCCATATGGGTGGGAGGGGCCTTCTTCTGCTACTTTCTCAGGCACAATAGTAGGGAGCTGGATCAGAAGTGGAGCAGCGGGGACTCAAACTGGCACTCATATAAGATGCTGGCTTTGCAGGCAGCAGCTTAACCTGTTGTGCCACAACGCTGGCTCCTTCGTGTACATTTTGGACATTGGATTATTTCCTGCCCTGCTGCGTCTCTGTCTCTAGGTAACAGCAGACTCCAACGGGCTGACCGACCACTGTTCAGGCAGCTTGGCTTTGTGGCTGTGACATCAGAACCAAAGGCACAGGAGTGTGTCTGAAAACTACGCAGACCTCTTCCACGGGCTGGCTCTGGCTGCTCCAAGGCTGGGGGTGCTCTCTCAGTAGAGTGGGAGACTGTGCTGGGGCTGACCTGGTTCATACCATAACAAGCAAGGACGGGGAGCACCAGCCACTGCCAGGAACCACAGGCACACACTGCATGGTAGTGGGAGGCTTCCGCCTCATGCAAGGGGCAGTGCTGTGAAAATGCTATTTCTCACCTAGGGTAGAATGTGCTGATTTTAGTGAGACAATAATTCCCAAATGCCTCTCCAGTCACTGCTGTGAGGTTGAATTTCACTCACTCCCATTCTCCCCAGCAGGTACATGGCAGACAACAGCCTTGGGTGAGCCCTGTGTGTCAAAAGGGCTGGCAAAGAGCAGGAAGCTGGGGACCAGTGGCTGTTTGGCCACTCTGGATACAAGGAGAAGAGCTCCTCAGGCTGACGGAGACACAGAGGAATCGGTGGTAGAGATTCCCTCCCAGAGGTGGCAAGAGAGACAGGGACCTCACGGTCAAGTTGGGCCAGAAAGAGGCAGAGCTGCCCAGTCGGGGCAGGAGCCAGGAGCAAAGACATTGTGGGCCCGGAAACCCCTCGTCTGTCTTTGGGGCCATGTGTCTTCCATTGCATTGCTGCTTCTTTCCAGCCTTGCTCAGTTCTCTCTGCTGCTGCTGGATCCGCTCACAGTGTCTGCTTCCTCCCAGCCCTGGATTCCCTATGGCTTTGCCTTGCGAGGGCCTGGCTTGATGTCCTGGGGCCCTCCCGTGGAATTCCTCAGAGACTCCCTTTCTGGTTGGTTCGGTTCTCTTCCCACCATCCCCCGTCTCGGTTTAGGTCCTGTGCTGGGGGAATGGCCAGAGGACCAAGGTAGGACAATCTGAATCATCTAATCCACGCTTGGCCAGAGCACGGTGGCTTTACTGAGGGCAAGGGGTGGAAGGATGCAACCGAGCAGCACTGCGGGAAGGGTGATAGTCTGAGAGCCTCTGGAAGCAAGACGCTAAGTGAAGAGTGCTCTGACCCTGTGGCTGCCTTAAACAACATCCCTGCGGCTTTGTCCTGGAGGAGGAGATGGAGGGACAGAGAGAGAGAGAGAGGGCAGGGAGGCCGCTTAGGAGGAGAGGGGGAGAGCCTGCAGAATGGGGAGAACTGGGCGGGTTCCTTTCTGTGTCTAGCAGTGAGTGGGGGCTGTCTCCTCTCCCTCGTCCCCTGGATGTCCAGGCCCAGTCCCACTGGTGCCTCTTTAGTTCTGTAAACTCGTGGAGCTCACCTGCCCCGCAGGGCCTTTGCACCTGTGGTGTCCTTTGCTGGACCAGCTTTCAGCTACTTGTCTCCCAGTCCGGCTCCAATGCAACGTCCTCAGAAAGCGTCTCACTCATTCCCCCCTAAACGGGGGAGGCCCCTCATGCACAGCTACCTAGCGTTTGTTTCTTCCATTAGAACGAAGGTCTCTTCATTCCAAGAATTGTGTGTGAGCATTCGTGTTCACTAATACCCTCTAAATACCCACTAAAACCCTCACACTTTTTTTTTTTTTTTTTTTTTTTTTTTAGAGGCAGAGTGGACAGTGAGAGAGAGAGACAGAGGGGAAGGTTCCTTTTGCCGTTGGTTCACCCTCCAATGGCCACCGCGGCCGGCGCACCGCGCTGATCCGATGGCAGGAGCCAGGTGCTTCTCCTGGTCTCCCATGGGGTGCAGGGCCCAAGCACTTGGGCCATCCTCCACTGCACTCCTGGACCACAGCAGAGAGCTGGCCTGGAAGAGGAGCAACCGGGACAGAATCCGGCGCCCCGACTGGGACTAGAACCTGGTGTGCCGGCGCTGCAAGGCGGAGGATTAGCCTAGTGAGCCGCGGCGCCAGCTACGTTTTTTATTCTTACACAGAGTGTGTTGCCTTATCCTTGGCAGGGCCTTGTGAATGGAGTATGCTAGGGATTTTCTCAAGTTGCATTGTTTAATCCTCTTGACAATCGTGCACCCCCATTTTGTGATTGAGAAAATGGAGAATCAGCCCAAGGCAGGAGGTGGCAGGCCCAGGGCTTGCAGCTGGGTCTGGTTAGCACCAAAGCCCTCCTTCGCTCTATCACTTCGGGAAGAAGGTGAGCTTATTTGATTCAAAAAACATACTTTGGATTAGGCTGACGCCAGAAACCATGAGTACTTTTTATTTCACCTGGTCCTATCTGCTGAGATCAATTTAATTCGTGTCATATTTAGTGGGTGCCGTGAACTCACTCGTATTGAATCAGAGGTCATGAAAAGGACAAGCTGGACTGCAGGGGGAGGCCGGTAGCAAGCTGGAGATGGAGGGTCCCAGCGGGAGAAGCCAGGAGCTCCCAGAGGAGCAGCCTGGCCAGAGGCCCAGGACACTGAGTCATTAAGAACAGGCTTTGGAGACAGCAGGGGGCTTGGCCTCGACCCCGGCTGAGACAGGTGGAGCATGCAGGCAGGCTGCCCACGGAAAGAGCGTGGCTTGGAGTCCCCTGTGCTGCTTCCTAGCTGAACGCCACTGGGCAAGCTACGCACACTCTAAACCCCCGTCTGCTCACTTATAAAATGAAGGCAAGGCTAGGTACTCTGCAGAGCGATGGTGAAGAACTTTGGGGGAAATGCAAATGACGGCCCAGCCTCATTGCCTGTCACATGCCATGAAGTCACAACAGGTGCCTTCGCTCACTGGTGGGCCCCTGGGCAGCAGCCTGCCTGCCTTTGTCATGCGCGTGGACCTGGGAGGCAGCCCAAGGCAGTGTTTCACCATGAGGAGATGCACAGCCCAGGGACCGGGAACACAGGGAGTGGTGACATTAAACCTGCTTGTGTTTTAATGCTCCCGAAACCTTGCCACCACCCCCCCAGGAAATCCTACACCCACTCAGCAGTCACTCCCCATCTCCTCTGCCCCACAGCCCCCCGGTAAGCGTCAGTCTGCACCCTGCCTCTCTGGATTTCTCTATTCTGAATATTTCATATGGATGCAATCAATACATGACCTTTTGCTTCTGGCTTCTCGCACTTAGTATAATGCTTTGGGGGTTCTCTCACAATGTAGTAGGGATCAGAATTTCATTCTTTTTTATGGCTGAATAATAGTCCATTATATGTACATACTGCATTTCTTAAATACACGCATCTATTGGATATCTTATTAACATTTTATTTATTTGTTTGTTTTTAAAGATTTATTTATTTATTTGAGAGGCAGAGTTATAGACAGAGAGAGGGAGAGACAGAGATGGGTCTTCCATCCACTGGTTCACTCCCCAAATGGCTGTAAGGGCCAGAGCTGAGCCAGCCTGAAGCCAGGAGACAGGAGCTTCTTCCGGGTCTTCCGTGTAGATGAGAGGCCCAAGCACTTCCATTGCTCTCCCAGGTACATTAGCAGGGAGCTGGATTGGAAGTGGAGCAGCTGGGACTCGAAACTGGTGCTGTACAGCATGCTGGCACTGCAGACGGTGGCTTAACCTGCTTCAACATAGTGCCACCCCCAACTTTGGCTTTGAAATAAACAAATAGATCTTTAAGAAAATAGCAGAGAGATGTGGGGAGCAACTCGGACTAGACTAAGTTACTGGAATTAAGACTTATTCTATGCATCTGCTCTCCCACAATATGGCGCTGAGAAGGGAGAAACAGCTTCTGCACAGCTGCCTCCAGTTCAACCAATAAACTGTGGGACCTGCTCCTGATTGGAGGAGAGCAGCGTACTCGGCGTGTGGGTAGCAGAGTTGGGATTGGTGGAAGAGGACTATAAAGGAGGAGAGAGACGGCATGCACCAGGAACATCTAAGGGGAACATCTACCTGAAGGAACACCTGTGCAGCCCCCGAGAAAGCCGGCCGGCGGTGTGCCGCTCCCCCGCGGAAGTGGGGAATGTGGCAGGGGGAACCGCCCTTCCACGGAGGTGGAAGGGATGGTAGCCAACCCGGGAAGAACCAGCAGCAAACCCGGGGAGGGCCGAGAAGACAAAAGAACAGCG
Source organism: Oryctolagus cuniculus (assembly GCF_964237555.1). Lineage (NCBI taxonomy): Eukaryota > Metazoa > Chordata > Mammalia > Lagomorpha > Leporidae > Oryctolagus > Oryctolagus cuniculus. Next base: position 18,154,455 of record NC_091447.1, read on the forward strand.
CAGGGTCCTGTGTCGTTCCTCCACGAAGAGGGGGAGCGACAAGAGAAGAATGTGTGTGTATACGTGTGTATGTTTGTATTTTCTGGAATATTCATGGAATATCTTTGGGGAGATAAATTTGTAGCAGGGGGACAAAGGTAGGAAGGACAGTTTTTACTGTTTTCTCTTCTTGTCATTTGGAATTTCAAACTGTGTAAACATATATTTTGTCAAAAAATAATTAAAGGTCAGCGTTGTGGCACATGGAGCTACACTGCCGCCTGCAGTGTCGGAATTCCTGATCAGAGCTCTGGTTCGAGTCCCTGCTGCTCCATTTCCGATCCAGCCCCCTACTACTGTGTTTGGGAAAGCAGCAGTGGGTGGCCCAAGTGTTTGGGTCCCTACCACCTATGTGGGCAATGCAGGTGGAGCTCTGTGCTCCTGGCTTAGGCCTGGCCCAGTCCTGGCCATTGCAGCCATTTGGGGAATGAATTAGTGGATAGAAGATCTCTCTCTCTCTCTCTTTCTGCCTTTTAAATCAAATAAATCTTTTTTTATTAATTTTTTTTAATTTTTTTTTTTGACAGGCAGAGTGGACAGTGAGAGAGAGAGACAGAGAGAAAGGTCTTCCTTTGCCGTTGGTTCACCCTCCAATGGCCGCCGCGGCTGGCGCGCTGCGGCCGGCACACCGCACTGATCCGATGGCAGGAGCCAGGTGCTTTTCCTGGTCTCCCATGGGGTGCAGGGCCCAAGCACCTGGGCCATCCTCCACTGCACTCCCTGGCCACAGCAGAGAGCTGGCCTGGAAGAGGGGCAACCGGGACAGAATCCGGCGCCCCGACTGGGACTAGAACCCGGTGTGCCGGCGCTGCAAGGCGGTGGATTAGCCTAGTGAGCCGCGGCGCCGGCCTCAAATAAATCTTAAAAACAAATTAATTAAACTAAAATTGAGAGATTTATAAACATTTAAAGATCTTACTAATTTAGGCTCTGATAGTCTAATTTATGATTTTATGGCAATTTGGTGGACTCCAGTGTAAGATTTGCTTTGTAAATCAGTGTCAGGGATGGGGTTGCAGAAGAAGCAATTCAAGCTCTTAGTCCCCCTCCCCCTCCATTGCAGCTTTGGCTACAGTCTTAGCTTGCTGACTTGACTGCAACTTGAACTTGAATCAGTCTGCCGAAGGCCGCCCTGAGTAACCGCCCACAGGGTTCTAGAATCCTGTGTGTAAACTTAGTCTCCACGGGGTGCTTGGATGCCAGCTGAGGGACCGAGGTATGCAGAGGAGAGACGGGCTCGGCACTGGATGGAGACTGTGCCCACAGTCAGTCTTGTAGCGTGGGGCTCTGAGCTCAGCACCCCACCCCTGTTGTGCAACCTCAGGGGTCTGAGCAAGCGTAGGGTGACACGCCTTGGCACTGCCACTTTCCTGCTCGGTGAGTTTGGGCAAATGACCATGCATCTGAGCCCTTTTCCTCAGCTCTAGCTGGGGTAATGCAAGTGCACTTTGGAAAGTTCGTGGGAGGCTCAGGCACTGTGGCGTAGAGGGTAAAGCCACCACCTGCAGTGCGGCCATCCCACATGGGCGCTGGTTTGAGTCCTGGCTGCTCCACTCCCGATCCAGCTCTCTGCTGTGGCCTGGGAAAGCAGTAGAAGATGGCCCAAGTCCTTGGGCCCCTGTACCCATGTGGGAGACCCAGAAGAAGCTCCTGGCTCCTGGCTTCAGATTGGCACAACTCCAGCCGTTGTGGTCAATTGGGGAGTGAACCAGAAGATGGAAGACCTCTCTCTGCCTCTCCTTCCCTCTTTGTGTAACTCTGACTTTCTTGTTTTAAGATTTTATTTATTTAGTTGAGAGATGTAGTTACAGACAGTAAGAGGGAGAGAGAGAGAGGAAGATCTCCCGTCCGTTGGTTCACTCCGCAACCGATTTAGCAGCACACAGAAAATCACAGGTGCTAAGAAGCCTTTCCTGATGGAAGCTCCACCAAGGGCTGTGGAAATGCGAATGGTTGTCTTAAGAGTCACATGAGGGGCCCAGCACTGTGGCATAGTAGTCTAAGCCTCTGCCTGTGATGCCAGCATCTCATATGAGCACTGGTTCAACTCCCAGCTTCTCCACTTCTGATCCAGCTCTCTGCTGTGGCCTGGGAAAGCAGTGGAAGATGGCCCAAGTGCTTGGGCCCCTGCCCCCATGTGGGAGACCCAGAAGAAGCTCCTGGTTCCTGGTTTCAGATGGGCCCAGCTCTGGCCATTGCAGCCATTTGGGGAGTGAACCAGTAAATAGAAGGCTTTTCTCTCTGTCTCTCCCTCTCTCTGTCTGTCTATCTGTAACTTTACCTCTCAAATAAATAAATAAATCTTAAAAAAAAAAAAAAAGAGTTGCCACAAAATTTCCATATCTGCTGGTGCAGGATGTTTGAGAGCTGAGGGGATGGCCGAGGAATTTCAAGCTCTCCACCCTTCAAGACCTTAGCGGGCTCCTGGGCTGGCGGGAGAGGCGGGTGTGAGGCTGGCGACTGCTGTGTGCAGGTGGACCAGGAGTAGGCACACAGAGGAGCAGAGGGAAGCGGGGCCTCAATGCAGGCTTCCGTTCCCAGGTGACGTTATGTTGCATCTTGGCTGGGAGTTAGGAGGTTGCCAGGCATATGGGGTACCTTCAGGCAGGGGCACCAGGCTGCAAAGAAGGCCAGAGGGAGAGAAGACTGGAGCATCTCTGGGCAGTGTCGGGCAAGTGCCTGCTGCAGAGTGGGGCTGTGCAGGTCTGGGTTTAGATGCAACAGGTCACATCCTGGAGGCCTTTGTATGGTAGGTCACGGCCAGATGCAAATCAAAGCAGCTCAATATAGAGTAGCAAGGGCTTCGTGAGGTGGTGCTCCCAGCCAGACCAGGGAAGACACCTCGGACAATACAGTTCCTTCTGCGGCTCTGTGGGTGATAAATCAGAGAGACCCCTAATGCAGATTTCTGTTTTACATTTCTTTGTTGAATATATTAGGAAACATTAGTTACACTGAAAATGAGAGGTAGGAAAAACATAATTCAGTGTTCTGTCGCAAGGCTGTTTTCTGTGGTCCACGGGCTAATTTTTTCTTTCTACATAGAATTACAAACTGATGATACTTTCACTTTTTCCCTTGGGAAAATATTTATGGAGTTAGCGATCTAACTTTGAGGGTAATTCTCCAATGATTCTGCCTAAATGTTTCTCCTTTAATTTCATCCCAAGGCCAAGCTCTGATGCTCAAAATGATTAGTTCACATTGCAACTAATTTGGAATGTGCATTAATGCAGACACAGTTTGCATGTATATTCTCACTCGGAAGGTTTGAAGTCACCCTTTAGCTCCAAAATTTCAAAATCACTCATGAACGTGCAGCATTTCATCCAAAGTCCTGATTGTTTTACAAACCAAGGGCTCAAGACATCAAGGCCCCTGGGATCCCGAGGGCCTACGCAACTGTTTTTAAAACGTTTATGATGCATGAACAGGTAACTTAGGCTTATTACAAATTCTGTTGTTTAGTCACTTGATCTCACTCATTGAGAGCCATTTATAATGCATTCAGTCTGATGCGTGTCTACAGAAGGCAGTATGGGCAAAGACGTTCTAAACTGACAAGCAATGCCACTTTTGGGCGTGACTGACCTTGTCATGTGGTTGTAAATGCAAGACTTCATTTTTTAAAAATGCGAACGATTCATCGTACCTGCCATTTCTGTTACAAAGAAATCTTTATTATTTTCTGTTAAAATAAACAAAAGCAGAGAAGGTATTTCCACTTTCCAGATCCTTCTTGAGGGGGTCTTCAAGAAAAAAAAAAACTATGCATGGATTTCAATTTTTTTTGGCACCAAAATGAATTGGCCTTCTCATTGTATTTCCCACTAACTTTCCCCAGTCTCCTCACACGTACTCTGGAGAAACCACATCTTGTTCCCGGTTACTGGGTTTTCCAGGCAGGTAAACAACCTTGCAGTCCAAGGGTCTGAGGAGCCTTTGCACTACAGGTAGGAGTGGGTTAACGCTAGAACCCACCAGCAGCCCTATAGCCTGCTTCCGGCCTCAGCTTCCTTCTGCAAAACTGGCCGGAAGCCCTGGCCGCCTTCTGCCCAGCCGCACTCAGAAGGCCCTCTGAGGAGGCAGGAAGGCTTGGCGGCTGAGGAGTTCTTTCTTTCTTCTTCTTCTTTTTTTTCTTCTTTTGATGATTTATTTATTTATTTGAAAGTCAGAGTTACACAGAAAGAGAAGGAGAGGCAGAGAGAGAGAGAGAGGTCTTCCATCCTTGGTTCACTCCCCAGTTGGCCGCAATGGCCGGAGCTGCACCGATCCAAAGCCAGGAGCCAGGAGCTTCTTCTTGGTCTCCTACATGGGTGCAGGGGCCCAAAGACTTGGGCCATCTTCCACTGTTTTCCCAGGCCATAGAAGAGCGATGGATCGGAAGTGGAGCAGCTGGAACTCAAACCGGTGCCCATATGGGATACCAGCGCTGCAGGCGGCGGCTTTACCCACTACAGCACCAGCCCCTGAAGTTATTTCTTATCTTACAATGATTACTCCTCATTCTCCTCTGTTTCTAAAAAACAGATTAGCATTTGATTTTTTGAATTTGATATGCAGAGAGATGTAGAGAGAGAGAGATGATAGAGATGAGATAGAGATAGAGATAGAGATAGAGATAGAGATAGAGAAAGCAAGAGAGACTGATTCCATCTGCTGGTTCACTCCCCAGATGCCCACAAAGACAGAACAGGGCCAGGCTGAAGCCAGGGAGCTGGAACTCCATCCAGGTCTCCTGCGTGGGTGGCAGGGACGCAACCACAGGAGCCATCACCTTTTGCTTCCCAGGGTTCCCATTACCAGGAAGCTGGAATCAAAAGTGGAGCCGGGCCTCCAACCCAGGCATCCTAAGGGCATTTTTCCCAGCTTCGCCAAACACCCACCCCTTAAACCACTCTTTAGAGAAAATATTTAAACCCTTGGTCTCTTGGCCCCGGAATTCCCTCCTCAGAGTAATAAGTGGATCACATCATGGCTGCTTCCCCAAGGGCAGTCACAGGGGTCTTTAGGAATGTAAATTAGGTTCTAGAATCTGCTTTCCTATTGCACTTCAAACATCCACATTCCTCACACAGCCTTCCTTTGCCTCGAGTCCCCAGCTTGAAACTCTTCTCATTCACTCCACCGCCTCCCTCTCTGGATCGGCCTCACCTCTCTCCCTCCAGGACTTTGGGCACCCACTCCCCCTGTCTGGGGTGCTCTTCCTTCTGCTGCACACAACCACGCCTTCTTCCCCTCCAGGTCTCAGCTTAACTATCACCTGGGCATCCTGTCTCCTTCCAAACCCTCCCACCCTGTGTCATCTTAGTCTTTATCAGAGCACCATCTTCATTCTCTTCCTGGGCCTTTCTATAATTACTTCTGGCCTCACCGATTTTCTTCCCCTCCAAGCTGTAAACTGCATGGGAACTGTAGGTCCTGCTGGCCTAGCAGGTGCTAGATCAACACGGATGTGGTTGGCATCGTCAGGGGTGCAGCCAGGCAGCATTTCCCAGCTTCCCATGCAGCTGTGTGGCTGGGTGAAGTGACCATCTGCAGAGTGGGAGGGGAAGTGACGTGTTTAGCTTCTGCCTCTCCTTGCCCAGAAAGCAACCCTAGCCCTACATGGATACTCATGTCTTTCAGAGAGCGAGAGCATGGACTTAGTCTGATAGACAAGGTCAACACTTGGGAGGGTGGCAGAGAAATTGGTTGGCAAGACATGACCCTCAAAGAGCCCCTCCCCAGCTTGACCACTCTCCTCGCGGTGTTACAGGAGTGTAACACAAACCTGTGATCGAGGCGGTGGCCTCGATCCTATGGGGCTTTCTCTCACCGGTGCATCACCAGAGGCTCACCGATGTCGCCTGTGCCCTCACTGCCCTGGGGCAAGCGACTGCAGCATCGCCAGGATTGCTTCATGAGCACCTGTTGTGGCTTTCTTGTGTTGGTGCCAGCATCTTCTCCCATGTAGAAGCTGCCCTGGGCCTGGCAAGGCCTCACTTCTTCTCACGGAGAGAAGCCAAACTCAAAAGAACATCATGAACCACACAGCGTGTCAGCAAGGCTCCTTGCGTAGATTCTAGGTTGTTCTGTGCTGGAAGATCATGGCGGGACAGCAGTGCCATTTCACAGAAGGCTGCAGCCCCAGCCCCACAGCAAGGCTGAGAGTTCCCGTATTTAACAGAGCGAGGCTGACTCCTAGGTAAATGTGCGACCCGTGTCTCACCTGGACCAATCATAGTAGAACAGTTCTGAAACTCTTGCCTCACAATGGCGGGCGCTTCTGTTTGCTTGTTGGCCTTTTGGGGAGTGAATTTGTGGAAAGTGATGATTTCCTTACGAATTGTCAGCTGTGGATTTAATTTGGTGAGGAAAATTTCTGTTTCCTGCTTTTTAAGGAACTTCTTGACTTAGGACATGGTTTATTTTTAAACTCCACTATAATGGAAGAAGACATTTAATGAAGTCATTCAGTTAACCTCTTACCTCCTCCCCGAGGTATCATGTTAAAAGAAGATTTTCGGATTTAGTTTTGTGTTTTTTTTTTTTTTTTTTTTTTTTAATCTGGTTTCCCCAGGGAACAGACACAGCCAGGGGGGGTTGTGTGAAGGAAGTTTACTGGGGAGTGTTCTGGAAACAAGAGCCCGCAGGGAAGCTGGAAGGGGCAGGGGGAGAGGCTGAGCTGTGATGAAGCCAGGAATTTGAGCAGGCCAGGCCCTCCGCTCGCCCTACACTGAAGGCAGGCATCTACCCATCAGGCATCAGGCGTAGCTTCCTCCTCGAGAGGAGAGTGACCAGTGACACAGCTCCTGCTGGCCAAGGTCAAGGCCTAGCAATGGTCTCAGCTGTGAGCTGTCAGTAGCGCACATGCCAGGACACCAGGGATATAGTGTGGCTGCCCTGAAGGGGTCTGAGCAACACTACCCAGCAGCCAGTGCAGGGTCAGCATTGGGCTCACAGGGTCACAGCCTCACCCATCCAGCCCCTGTGCTATCTCCTGCACTCAGGCCAGCGCCTAGCACCGGTCACATAGAGGATGCTCAGGGGATGTTTGCCAAGTAAATCAATGGAAGAAAGAGCATCAGGATTGTGCAATGTATTTACAAATTAGGGTACTTTCAACAAACCTGAGCAAAGTTGAGAAATCTCATTGGACTTGAAACTTGAAGAAGAGACTGAAATCTTTGTAGGTATATTTAAAGCATACACCTCTCATAAGCCCTACCACTGCCTGCTTTTAGACAGATCATGGAAACATGACTGCTTGAGCAATCAGGAGAGTGGTGAATGAGTTTCCTTCCAGGCAAGAGTAAGTCAATGGACTTGGGGAGAAATACTGGTAAGCTTAAAACCAGGACAGAGCGTGCAATGAGGAGCAAAGCCAGACGGCCATCTTTGCCTGAGCCATAGGTTGAAGGTTCTGAGTTACTGGTTAGGGTGAACTTGGGATGAAGGAATGAGTTCAGCAGGCTGGTTTCTCAACAGGCTCAGGGTTGTTGTCACAGGAAGGGCCGCTTTGGTGCCACGCAAAGTTATCACTATTAATGGGTATGGCAGCGTGGAGTCTGTATATGGACAGCACCTTGCAGTCTACAAAATATGTTGAAATTCACAATCGCATTAGGTTCTCAAAATGAGGCGAGCATAAGGATTCTTTTATAGCACGTTACCCATAGCACGGACAAGAAGAATGCAAGATTCTGTAAACACGGGAAAATTAATCACTGTAATTTAATATATTTCAGAACTGAGTGGGAAACACATGAGTAAGCTAGGACGAGAAAGGGGCTTCTTCAACCGGATAAGGGGGCTTCTGTGGGAAGTCCCAGTGTTTAGTGGTGAAACCTGAAAGGTTTTCCCCACAAAGTGGGAGTGAGCAAGGAGGTCCGCTCTTACTCCTCCAACTTAACATTGTACCCAAGGCTCAGCCAGTACCGTAAAGCACACAGGTCGGAAAGGAAAATGTCAGCTAGCGGTTGTGGGGGACGTGGCCGTCGGCACGTTAACCCCTTCCAGAGAAGAGGCAAGTGGGGAGCGGGGAGATGGAGCACCTTGTGTGCGTTCATGCGGGCAGGACAGGATGCAGCCAGCGCACAAATGTCGATTATCTGCCTCTGAACACTGCAATATGAAGAGGGATTGTTTCATTCACTTGAATCCCAAGTGACAGAGAAGGTGCCGAGTCGCTACCTGGGACCTCTGCATCCCATACTGGTGTGCTTGGGGCTGAATCCTGCTCTGCTTCCATTTCCAGCTTCCTGCCAGTGTGCCCCCGAGAGGTAGCATGGCTCAAGTACCTGGGTCCCTTCCACCCATGTGGGAGACCTGGATTGAGTTTCTGGCTCCTGGCTTCGGCCTGGCCCCGCTCTAGCCCCAGTTATTGCAGGCATCTGGGGATGTGAACCCATGGGTCAGAGATCTCTGTCTCTGTCTCTCTGCCTTTCATATAAAATGAAAATAAATAAATAAAAATTATAGCAAAAATACAAAATGAAGTTTCAGTTGTATTTCTTCAGATTCTGTCCCATACATTCTGACGGATGCCCTACCCCAATAAAACTTGCTACTTTGCTTACCACTGCAAAAAGAAAAAAAAAATCCAGTGGCATTGGCTGTTTTCCAGAGAAAATCATCTGTCATGAACACAAGGATGGAGGTGGCTTACTGGTTCAGGACAGACTACCTGGCTGGGCTCTGGGGCCTGAGCACCTTAACATGTGGGTAAACTGTATTGAGGGGGAACATGGACCCATTTCTCCAGATGCTGGGATGGTAAAAGGATGAGGGCGGCCCTCATCCTTTGAGAGTGGAAACTGGGGCCCCTCGGCTGCACGCCCTGTGTCCCCCTGACCCTGGCCAAGACACACAGGGAAGTGCCGCGTGCCTGCTGGCAGCCGCTCTCACCGGGAGCCACACAGCGCTGGCGGTGTTCATGGTGGCCTCGTCCTTCTGCGTGGACTCGGGCCCGCCCCAGCCGGGAATCTCAGCTCTGCATTTACCTGCGTCTCATTCCTAGCACCCCTCGGGTCATCCCTGGGCCAGGCCGCCCGCACTTAATTCTTTTCATCTCTTTCCATCAGTCACTCCCAGGGCCTCCTTAATTATCTTTATTGCTTTTCTCTGAACTCCTTTCAATTTGCTGCCATCGTGGCTTTTCGGGGAGCGAGATACCAGAGAAGCCGAAGTCTTGCACATGATGTAATGCTGTGGCCTAGCACGTGGGAAATCTGCCCGCAGCTTCAGCTGCCCTGGGTGTCATAACCCACGATCAATGCAGCCGTCTCCAATTAACGTGACTTTTTTTTTCAGTTAAGGTAAGTACATGGCGCAAAGTCAATCTAATTTATATCTGGAATATTCCACGGGAGTGTGTAGGAGGATGTGTTAGAAGCAAAAATCACAAAGCAAATTCAGGAATTGAAAAAGAAGGAATTTTTTGGCCTTGGCTCGATTATTGATCACTCCGATCTTGGCTTCTGGACCCGAGAAAAGTCTTATCTTGGAGGGCTTTGAACATTTGTGATTTTTCGATCGTCAAAACCACTGTTGTTTCCTGTGACACCCTTTTAATGATTACATTTTGGCTCTCATGTTCCCATTTGTGGATCGATACCTTTCTTTCCTGGCGACAGTGACCCACTTTGCTGTGAACAATTCCATTGACCGGGACCCCACAGCAAAAATGCTCACCGGACAATATTGTTTTTCCATAGGGAAAAATCCAAGACTGAGTAATTCAACTTCACGACTTCAGATTAAGCCACTTGGTTTTTTTTTTCCCCCAAGTCTATTTGTCACTACAGCAACTCTCACTTTTGTCTCTTTTCTTACTTTGGATCATTTGCCCAAAGATGGCTGTATTAGCTCCTCAATGACACAACTGTCGCTCGACAGTAGCAGATGTGGGCTTAAAGCCCTGATATTGACAGCTGTGTAGCACAGAACAGAAACACGGGAAGCTTGCAGTGGCCCAGCGAGGGGAGGCGGTAGCCTGCAGAGTCGAGTCACGGATGACCAGGCCTGGCGACCCCTTTTCTGCAATGAATTGGAAATGGCCTCCAGGAGGTTGGAGCTGACCTCGCTCCGTCCGCGGCCCCAGCAGCTGTCTTCTGAGCCCAGCGGTCTCATGATGGGTGCAGCTGTAGCTGAGGCTCTCGGCCCCTACGGATCACTTCCTTTGGGAAGTCAGACCCATGAAGGGCTTCTCAGATGATTTTGTTCACGTTGCAAGAATTCCTTTTCTTCCCAGAAACTACCAGTGTTTCCGCGTTGGCCTCACTTTCTGCAAGGTCAGACTTACTTGGGGGTGCGAGGGAGGTGGCGTGGCTCTTGTGCACTCCTTTGGTTTGAGAATGAACCCAGATCGCGTTCTTTGTTGTGTGGCTTTGCTCAAAAACAATGCCAGGGCCGCCAGCCCCGGATGCCGCGCTGAGAACTTGTCTGCAAAGTCACGACAATATCCTCTTCTTGCAGCTCCTCTGACTTTGTGTCTTTTTATAACATACAGTATAATTTATAAAAGTGTGAGCGACTGTGGAATTGTTCCCCTAATAGATTCTGAAGATTCCAATTTCCATTCTGCCACACAAGACTGAAAATCCACTTGTGCTCACTTATCTGTATCTGTACCTCATCCCCACGCTGCATCAAAAATCAGGTTCAGGTGCAGGTTAAGAGCACACATTTACTTCCAGAATATGGGACTTATTAAATATCTTTCCACAATTAACATCACCATATCAATAAGAATTATCATTAGGTCCCGTCAATCAGGTGTTGGATTTTGCTTCAGGGAAACAAAACAATTTAAATTATAGTAAGTGCTCCCCTTCTTTTTTTCCATGCCTCTCTTTAAATTGGATAATTATGTGGCTTTTCATTAGATTCCTCTAAGCGTAATAGATCACGATATTCACCCTTTGACCTTGGTGATGAATGTCTCTGGTGAAAACATGTGACAAGCAGTGTTCTAATGAGAACAAAATACAGAATAACTGGAAATCTTGTATAATGAAGGGAGCTAGTGGTGGGAACCATCACAACCTTTAAGGTATTTGCACAAAATGTATTTGTAATGTGGCAATCATACGGACTGGGGGCAAAAGAGGCTGTTTGGGGCCCTAATCATGTGGATGTAAACACTGATTTTTCTTCTTTGGTATGCAAAGAAAGAAAAAATGGGGAAATAGACATTTCAGGAAGGCTGCGCATCAGAAAGCAGCGGTCTCGACTGAATTGAAGCACAGATGGAGAGAATCCACTGGCCTAAGGGGGATGCGAACGACTCGCTGCGTCTTGGAACACCTGCGAATGGTGATCTGCGGGCACCTCTCATTTTACTGCTGTCTTTATGAGAATTCCGACCGCGAGGGCCGCTCGAAAAGGAAACAGCTGTGTCTTGGAGCGTCTGTAGCCTTACTGGGGCTGCTGAGGAAGGACGGGAGAACCGAGGGGATACCTCTGATCCCTTCTCACCTCCCTCCCTCCTGGGCGGTCGCTGGGTACCCCGTCTGCCCTGCCGGAGCTGGGGTGCCTCCCGCACAGGCTGAGCCCTCATTCTGTGGTGTAATAAAAGGTTGGAGCATCCTGGGTGTATGGCCAGAGGTCAAGAACACACGGTGACCTCTAGTCTCTCCTTCTAGCTTCCTCCTCCAACCCCAGCATGCCAGCCTCCCTAGATGACTAGGACTTGGGCTGTCCCAGGCATGGCTTTGCTCCTGGTCCAATGGATGGAGAATTCCGATCCAATCAGCTCTTTGTTTGCTATGTTCTGGGGTAGTGGAAAGGGGCAATGTTTGCTTCTTTGAGATTTCCTAGATGCTTGCCTGCCCACTGGATTTTAGGGCACACAGCACAAAGGGAGCCCATTATAAAGCCATTGATGAAAGTGTGGCCCTTTTGTGTCAACCAAGGACCTGGGGTTTGAAGCAGGAGCTACTTGTTAAACAGGGAAGCCAGGCTCTGCTTGTTTGGTGGTCGAAGAAACGGAGATGGGAACCACCACTTCTAAGCACTTACTATGTGCCATGCACTCTGCCGGGCTGTGGATCTATGCTCTCTGATTTCATTCTCCCATCCAACTTTATCTCACTGTAGGACTTAGAAAATGGCCCAATCTGACCCAAAACGATATGATGGATGGGTTGGGATTTGATCACAGGTTGGTCTGTGCACATTCTCTAGGTTAAAGAGAGCGCAGAGCACATAACACTCTCAGGGTCTCCTAAGAACCAGGCCTTCACCATAAACTTCTCCCCAGCTTACCCTGCCAGGTTTGATGGGATTGGCTTGGATTATTATGGACTTAATATTATTACCATCCATCTTGCTCATTGTGCAATTTATTTTGTTTAACAGAAGACATGCAAGAGAAGAAACAGCTGCCTCCATAAATTGATTTCTTCCGGTGAATTCCAGTTTGGGACAAGAATTTGCAGTGAGTGATGTGTGTGCCTACAGAGGATTAAGAAAACGGACCAGACTCAAAAACATGGTTCCTCTTGTTTATCTGCAGATCTGGTCTGCTTCAGATAAAATGCACCCCAGGCCCTCAGCCTTGACCCCCGCCAGGTGGATTTGCCTTGAGACATCCTTGCTGCTAGCAATCCTTCACCTCTTTCCACAAGAGCCTGCCAGGAAGAGAAATATCCAAAGTCCATTTCGGGCTCTCAGCCTGGGATTTACCTGTGATTTGTCATGGGCTTCAGGCAATTACTGGCACACAAAGGCAAAAGAGAAGTGGGAGAGGAAGGCTCTGCCTCTCTAGCAGCAGCAGTATCTTTGCATCCGTCATTGTTAGAGACATCTCTGGTTTGCCTTCCCAGCTCAGCTGCACAGGAGAGAGATCTGTCAGCTTCTCCCTGAGCACCCACATGCTGAGAAAACCAGAGAGATGAGTAGTAGTTTGTTGTAAGGACTTAGGGGCTCCAGGAGGTGTCCCCAAGAACCCTATAAAGAGGATCTATCGTTCTTCTCTGAGATTTAAACTTTTATTACAAAATGGGTCAGAGTGGAAGTTCTAGAAATCAGCTGCGGAAGCTGACATTTGTCCCCAAGCCCTCACGCTCAAACAGGCGTGGACTCCAACAATTTCTTGGAAAAATGGCACTAAGAGATCAGTCTACTTTGGTGCAAAAAATTAGAAATCCATGCATCGTTTTCTCACTCTATGTATTTCCTGGGAACTTTTAGAAGACCCCTGTACAAGCTACTTGAACATTTTGCTGGCACATCTAAAGGCGGAGTCTTTGATCTTAAGGGAGGAGTGTTATTCTCAGGCATGGAAGCAGGACAAAGAGTCTTAGGGGCAAAAGTGTGCAGGTCCCACCCACGTCTTGTGCAAGGGGGAGAGAACTAAAGTCAGTTGATACGGAACCTTCTGGGCCTCTTAGAATTCACATCTCTAATATAGTGATGGGGACCTCAGACATCACACATCTGTAGTCAGATTTGCAGGATTTAGGGCCCTTTGGCAAGAACCTTCCACACTGCATGGTGTCACCTGAACCCTTCATTTTCCCTGCCTTGATTCAAACAGCGTTCAGAGTGCCACAGTGCTTCCCATTACCATTTGCAAACAGCACGCACCCAGGAAGACGGCCCTGCCTTAGAGTGCCCTGGACGGTGATCTCTGCTGACCTGCTCTGCTTCCAACATCCAGATTGGCTCTATAGAGTTGACCATCAAAGGCAGGCTGTGGAGCCTGTGGCCTTGAGCTGCAGCCCAGACCTGGGCAGTGGCACCCATCAAGCTGATGGGTGCTAAGGAGGCTTCTCCAGGAAGAGGGGCTACCACTTTACTTGGACATAACTGCAGGCCCCAAAGCATTTGTAAACCATGCTAAGTGTGCAGTTCAGTGGGTTATTTCACACTGTTGTGCAACCACAACCCTCATCTCCTTTTTATTCTTTTTTATTCTCCCAAACTGAAACTCTGAACCCAACAAACATTAGCACCCATTATCCCTCCCCAGAGCTTCCAGTAACCACCACTCCACCTTCTGTCTGGGAATATGATGATGCCTTAAGTGAAACTGTACAATATTTATTCTTCTATATCTGGTGTATTTCACTCGGTACAATGATTTCAAGGGTCATCGATGTTGTAGCTATGTCAGAATTTCATTCCTTTTTTAAGAACTGAATACTATTCCACAGCATTTGTCTATCACACTTTGTTCATCCACTTGTTGATGGACTGTGAGGTTGAGTCTGCCTTTTGGCTGTTGTAAATAATGCTGCTATGAACATGGGTCTGCCAACATCTGAGTTCCTGGCAGTGGCGGCGGCTGCTTCTGCTTCTTCCTTCTTCTTCCTTCTTCTTCCTTCTTCTTCCTTCTTCTTCCTTCTTCTTCCTTCTTCTTCTTCTTCTTCTTCTTCTTCTTCTTCTTCCTCTTCCTCTTCCTCTTCCTCCTCTTCCTCTTCCTCTTCTTCATGACAGAAAGCATTGTAAATCTCCACAGAAGCAGTACTTTGTCTTTCCACGGTGCTTGATGCTTTTCAGTGCTTACCAATGCACTATTTGATCCTCTGAAGTAAACTGGTAGGTAGGTAGATAAGGCTATCCCTTTCATTTTCAAAGTATATTGAGGTTTAAAGAAGTAAAGTGGAGGATTCTAGATTCAAATGCCGGCTTTCCAGCCGTAAGCTGAGGGCTCTTTCCATGGCAATGTAGGCCTTATTAACTGCTCTGTCCCAGGTCCTAGTCCAGGACTGGTCCATAACAGGTCTCACTCAACATTTGTTGAGTGAATACCATGTGTCCCAATGCCCTAGGAGCCAATAGCATGCATGCTGCATGAAGACTCAATGGAACACACTTGGCAACATGGTTGACAACCTGACCTTGAAGACCCCTATAGGGTTCCCAAAGGAGATGACGAATTTCTTGAGTGACTGATAGAGACCCCCTGGAATAAAGGTGATGGCTTCACCCTTTGACCCCAGTGGGCTCCACACTCTTTATTTCTTTGGTGAATGCATTTGGGATATGTTTGGGAGAGAAATGCTCCTGGACCCACCCCCCCATCTGCACCAATTGGAACCGGAGCTTCCCGAGGAGTGAGAGTCATACCAAGCTCCCTATTTCTCTGTCCTTACCCCTGAGAACCACAGAGTCATCCTGGTCACGTGGACACATGTGAGTCAGGCCTCAGAGGAGAAAATGAAATCTCAGGGGTTCCAGTAGTATTGTCAGCATCCAATCCGGAAGAAAATGCAATGAATATCTGTAATGACAGAGGTCAAAGGAGGTGGGAGTGATGCTTTGTTTTCAGAAGGATCTGGAATTTTCTCCCTCGTTCTCAGTTTACTGTCAAAACTACACAGCTTTTGGCGGTCACTCATTTTGATAAACTTGTTGATAATGAAGATTACAGAAATCAACTTCTCCAGCAAAGGATGCATAACTCCCATTGGACTCAACTGTGCCAAATCTTGAGCTCATAAATGGTGAGTTTGCCAGGGCTTGAGACCACCACAATTAAATATCAAATTAAAATTAAATAAATACATTAATTAAATTAAATGTTAACTTAAAAGCTTGTAGAAAAATGGAATTGAAAGTATGAATTTATTGTGGTACAGAGCAATTTTTATAATATGTGAGAAATGCATCTTAAGAAATATATGTGTGGATTTCAAAGAATTTTGGCACCAAAAATAAACTCACACATTTAATTCCATTTTCCATGAACTTTTTGAAGCCCACTCAAACACCTCTGGGAGAATTCTGTCCATCAGCTGTGTATCTCTCTTCCCTTTGTAATGGTTTGATATGCAGGGATAAGTACCCAGGCCAGCTTCGTTATTTCTTAATTCATGAGAGCAACAAGCATAGAAATTGAGCTGAGTTGTCTGCAAGTAGTGACTCACTCAAGGTCACATAGCCAGGTCTGGCTTCCTTACTGGTTTTGTATAAAGTGTATCTAGTGTTTGTTTTGTATATAGTGTTTGTTTAGTTTAGTAGCTTTTACCCCAGAAGTAGAAAGGAATGGTGGCAGACTGGATTGGAAAGTCATGGGCACTGCATGTGTTTATAAGAATGTGTTGGGCCGGTGCCGCAGCTCACTAGGCTAATCCTCTGCCTGCAGCGCCGGCACTCCGGGTTCTAGTCCTGGTTGGGGTGCCGGATTCTGTCCCAGTTGCTCCTCTTCCAGTCCAGCTCTCTGCTGTGGCCCTGGAGTGCAGTGGAGGATGGCCCAAGTGCTTGGGCCCTGCACCTGCATGGGAGACCAGGAGGAAGCAACTGGCTCCTGGCTTCGGATCAGCACAGCGTGCCGACTGTAGCGGCTATTTGGAGGGTGAACCAACAGAAAAGGAAGACCTTAATCTCTGTCTCTCTCTCTCTCACTGTCTAACTCTGCATGTCAAAAAAAAAAGAAAAGTGTTGGAGTGAGGGGCTATAACTGGACAAGTACCAGGGACAGCGGTGACTGGACAAGCACCCTCACGAATCACCCTCTTGCCAACTTCTCCCCGAAATGTGTCCTGGAAAGGTCACAGCTATATCACTGAATTAAACACTCCAGGAAATACTGGTAAAGGCGATTTGTAATTCATTGTATAATTACTGGAATTCATTGGATAATTACCAACTCTCCAAGCTGCTCGCCTCAGTGGAGACCTGGCCTGAGTATTCTCCGTATCTGAACATTTAGAGACGAACCCAAATCAATAGAGAGCTGAGTGATGGAGAGTTACTGTCAGGGAGCATTGCAGTCAAGCATTAACGCCAACATCCACGTGTCTCAGTAGAAGGCCACGAGTGTATTCAAAGCGTTGTACCAGAGTGTGCCACACACATCCTGTATTCGCAATATCCTTTGCCTATCATTTAAAATTGCTCCCAAAGTAAGTCATTTAGCTTCCCAACAAGGACATCCTTTTATTTTACAACATGCAATATATTTGTAATGACCTGTCAGTTTTCTGAATTCAGTTCACCACCCTTGCAGGACGGAGAAGGACTGCCGTTAATGCAAGAGGGGTGCCAAGGGCATCCTATCCCTCCGTGGACTTGTGTGAAGTAGCAGAGGGGGAGAGACTAAACAGATCCAAACAGCCCACACTGCTTGTCACCACTGGTTGGTGCTGGCCGGGAATCTCTGGGGGGCTATGTCAATTGTCAGCCTAAAAGTTGTGATTTCAGAGTGGCTCCAGGGTCACCATCTGTCAGGAAGAGAAAGAAAACCCATTCGCTTTGTACCAAGTGCCATCCACTCATTTCATTGAATCCTCACCATAACTCTATAAGCTAGCTTCTCTTTTCCTACTCTAGTTTCAAGAAAACTGAAGTTTTAAACATTGGCCAAGACCACACAATACTTGATGTCCCAGCACTGTACCCTCAGCTTGATGGCAGGTGACTGTGGGGCATGGTCCATTACTTTCTTTGGGAGGGAGGCAACCAGGTAGCAGCTGGCATCAGAAAGCTCTTTTCTGAGGCCGACATAAAGGGCAGGGCAGAAATAGACCCATATTGGTAACATTAAAGGGTACGGGGATGGAGGAAAAGTGGATGCCAGCAACATCATGTGTTCAAAGTTTTTGTGCATGTCTGGGTGTTATCAAGGTCTTGCATACTGATTTATCTAGCAATGGAGAGCAGGAGCAGAGATAGGTTTTTCTTTGTATATGGCAGATACTATAAAAAGTGGATTCAAATCTATTCAGGGAGCAGGCACTTAGCCTAGTGGTTAAGGTGCCCACGCCCCACGTTGGAGTACCTGGGTTTGACATCTGCCTCCGGCTTCCTGCTAGTGTAGACCCTGCCTCAACTCACTGGGTTCCTATCACCCATGAGGGGCATCAGGATTGAGTTCCTGACCCAGCCTTGGTGCCCTGACCATTGCAGGCACGTGGGGATCCAAGTTCTCTCTGTCTCTCAAATAAAGAAGTAATAATTTAAAAATACGTTGTGTACTTAGGGGATATCCATTGGGTTCTTACACATATTAGGCATTGACACAGGAGTGAACCAGACAAAGTACGCGCCTAAATGGGCTTACTTTTTTTTTTTTTTTTTGACAGGCAGAGTGGACAGTGAGAGAGAGACAGAGAAAAAGGGGCTTACATTCTTATAGGAAGACAGTGAATAAACAAGCCAGCCTGGGGAACAGATGGTGAGCAGGTGAATGGGAAGAGTGCAGTGGGATGAGTGAGCTCGAGGGTCCACGTGTATAAGGACTTCAGAAAGTTTATGGGAAAATGGAATTAAACGACAAGTGTTTTTTGGTGCAAAAGAATTTGAAATCTATGGATACAAGGGCTCTTCAAAAAAGGGCCTGGAAAATAACTATTATACAAGACTAGGGATATATCTCACAATCTCTCTTTTTTTAAAGAAAGTTTTTATTTAATAAATATAAATTTCACAGGTACAGCTTTAGGAATATAGCGGTTCTTCCCCCTATACCCGCCCTCCCACCCCCCACTCCCGTCCCACCACCTAACTCCCTCTCCCATCCCATTCTTCATTAAGATTTATTTTTAATTATCTTTATATACGGAAGACCAACTCTATACTAAGAAAGGATTTCAACAGTTTGCACCCACACAGACACACAAAGTATTAAGTAGTGTTTGAAAACAAGATTTACCATTAATTCTCATAGCACACACATTAAGGACAGAGGTCCTTTATGGGGAGCAAGTGCACAGCGACTCCTGTTGTTGTCAAAATCTCTTTTTAACCAAAATAAACTGACTATTAGTTCTACTTTTTTGGGTATCCTCATGTGGGTTTTGTACGGGCAGTCAGAGAAGGCATCACCAAGAAGTTGACACTGAGTTTGATCTGGAGGAACACTGGGCCCGAGAGACACGTGTTGTTGTGCGAGAAGTGCATATCAGCAGAAGGGACAGCAAGGATGCGGGTTGTGAGGCGGGAGTGTGTATTTGTGGGCATGTGTGTGTGTGTTTTATTTCTTAAGAGGCAGAGAGAGAAAGACACACACATACACACACACACAGACTGCTCTCATCCACCGGTTCACTCCCCCAAATGCCTGTAACAGCTAGGACAGGGCCAGGTTGAATCCAGGAGCTGGGAACTCAGTCTGGGTCTCCCACATAGGAGCCATCATGCTGTTGACTAAAGCCTGCCTGGCAGGAAGTTAGAGTTGCGAGCAGGAGCCAGCACTGAATCCAAGTATTCTGGAATGGAACACAGGCATCGTGACAGGCCACATGCTGCCCCTGCCTGTGTATGTGGGTACAGCAAGGAGCCAGTGTGGATGTGCATGTGCTCGTCCACATGCGTGTCCACAGAAAGACAGAGAGAGAGAGAGAGAGAGGATAGTAGGAGATGAATCAGAGAGTTAGCAGAGAGTATAGGACTTCTTAAACCACTGTAGGAAACTGGACTTTGTTCTGCAGGATCTGGGAAGTCACTAGAAGAATTTATAAAGCCACTAGAGAGGACACATGAAGATCCCTTTGGCTGCCATGTTGAGAACGGCCCCCATGTTGGGAGGAGGGTGGAGGCCAGGAGCCTGGCTCTGGGGCTGTAGTGGTTGTGCTGGCCAGGGGCGGTGGTTTGCAGCAAGGGGGCAGGCCCTAGATTCTGGATGTAGTTTGAAGACAGAGTCTATTGGGTTTGCTGATGGATTGGCAGGTGGCTGTGTTTAGGGGATCATGGAGGAAGCAGGTTCAGACGCCTGTGTGTGTAGGTTGAGAGTGAGAGAAGGAACCAGGAATTCATCTCAGGAACTGTTAAGTTCAGTGCTGTTGGCTTCTAAGGAGAGACCTCTCTGAAGTCTGAGGAGTGGGCCAAGCTGGAGACACAAATTTAAGACTTGTTAGAAAAGAGATCATTCAACCTAAATGCCCATCAACAGTAGACTGGATAAAGAAATTATGAGATATGTACTTTATAGGATACTACACAGCAGTTAAAAAAAATGAAATCTGGTCATTTGCAACAAAATGGAGGAATCTGGAAAACATCATGCTGAATGAAATAAGCCAGTCCCAAAGGGACAAATATCATGTTCTCCCTGATCTGTGACAAGTAACTTAGCACCTGAAAGGAAACCTATAGAAGTGAAACAGGCTGGTGCCATGGCTCAATAGGCTACTCCTCCGCCTGTGGCGCCAGCACACCTGGTTCTAGTCCTGGTCAGGGCGCCGGATTCTGTCCCGGTTGCCCCTCTTCCAGGCCAGCTCTCTGCTGTGGCCCAGGAGTACAGTGGAGGATGGCCCAAGTGCTTGGGCCCAGCACCCCATGGGAGACCAGGAGAAGCACCTGGCTCCTGGCTTCGGATCAACACGGTGCGCCGGCCACAGTGGCCATTGAGGGGTGAACCAACGGCAAAGGAAGACCTTTCTCTCTGTCTCTCTCTCACTGTAAAAAAAAAAAAAAAAAAAAAAAAAGAAGAAGAAGAAGTGAAACAGACACTATGAGAAACAATGACTTGATCAGCCCTTGTCCTGACTGTCAAGGCAAGGAACAACTTACTATTTTATTCCTTTTAGTATTTTTTTGTTCTACTTAATACCATTGGTTGAACTCTTTAATTAACACAAATTATTCTTAGGTGTTTAAATTTAACTGAAAAGTGATCCCTGTTAAATTCAAGAGTGGGAATAAGAGAGGGAGGAGATGTGCAGTTTGGCACATGCTCACTTGGACTTACCCCTAATGGTAGAGTTAGAAATGTGCCAGGGGATTACAAATCAATCCCATCGAGGTGGCATGTACCAATGCCATCTTACTAGTCAAAGTGATCAGTTTCAGTTCATAATTGATCATAATGATAGGATTAAGTGTCAAAGGGATCACATAAATAAGACTAGTGTCTGCTAATAATAACTGATAGAATTAAAAAGGAGAGAACGATCCAACATGGGAAGCGGGATACACAGCAGACTCAGAATGGCAGATGTCCTAACTAGCACTCTGGCCTCAGAATCAGCCCTTAAGGTGTTCGGATCCAGCTAAAAAGCCCATGAGAGTTTCTCAGGCATGGAAAGCCAAGACGCTGTGAAAAAAAAAAAGACCTAAATGAAAGATCTCTGTGAGTGAGATCCCAGTGGAAAGAACGGACCATCAAAGAAGGAGGTACCTTTCTCTGAAGGGAGGAGAGAACTTCCACTTTGACTATGGCCTTGTCTAAATAAGGTCAGTTTGTGAACTCAAGAGGCTTCTATAGCCTTGGCAGCTCATGACAAGAGCCTTGGGTGATTACTGACATCATAAATATGAGTTTCAATTGTTAAATCAACAACAGGAGTCACTGTGCACCTACTCCCCATGTAGGATCTCTGTCCTTAATGTGTTGTACTATGCGAATTAACAGTAAAACTACTACTCAAACAAACTTTGTGTATCTCTGTGGGTACAAACTGTTGAAATCTTTACTTAGTATAGAGTTGATCTTTTGTATATATATAGATAATTGAAAATGAATCTTGATGAAGAATGGGATGGGAGAGGGAGTGGGAGATGGGATGGTTACTGGTGGGAGGGAGGTTATGGGGAGAAAATCCACTATAATCCAAAAGTTGTGCTTTCAAAATTTATATTTATTAAGTAAAAATTTAAAAAAAAGAAAAGAGATCGTGTCTGCAGCTGTGGGACTGAATGAGATGAGCAGAGAGAAGTCCAAGGACACAGCCTGGGCCTTGCTGGGTTGAAAGAAGGAGAAAGCACCAGAGGGAGAAGGGGGTGTGGTGTCCTGGGAGGCCAGAAGAGGAGGCTGCCAAGGGATCAGACCAGACGCAGCTCAGACGCCAACAGAGACGTAGCCCTTACATCAGCCATGCGGGTTGCTGGTGACATCAGCTACGTGGGTCGCTGGTGACTTCCGCAAGAACACTTCTGCTTGGAGTGAGTGAAAGAGAGAAAGGGAGAGACTGGCATTGTGGCATCATAGGTTGAGCCACTGCCTGTGACGTTGGCATCTCACATGGGCACTGGTTCAAGTCCCGGCTGCTCCACTTCCGATCCAGCTCCCTGCTGAGGGCCTGGGAAAGTAGTAGGTGATGGCCCAAGTACTTGGGTCCCTGACACCCATGTGGGAGATCCAGAAGAAGCTCCTGGCTCCTGACTTCAGCCTGACCTAGTGCTGGCCATTAAGGCCATCTGTGGAGTGAACCAGCAGATGGAAGATCTCTCTCTCTCTCCCTCTGTCTCTCACACTGTCTAGATAACTCTGACTTTCAAAATTAATAAGTCTGTAAAAGAAAGAGAGAGAGAGAGAGAGAGAGAGAGAGAGAGAGAGAGAGGCGGTGGAGACTGTCACTGTAGACAGCTTTTTTGAAGAATGGATCTGTGGGGTAGGCATTTGGCACAGTGGTTACAAACAGCTTTGGGATTCCCACGTTCTATGCTGAATGCCTGGGTTCAAGCCCCTGCTCCACTCCCGATTCCAGCTTCCTGCTAGTGCACACCACAGAAAGCAGCAGGTGATAGCTCAAGTGCCTCCCATGTGGGAGACTTGAATTGACTTCTGGGCTCCTGGCTTTGGTCTGGTCCAGCCCTGGTTGTTGTTGGCATTTGAGGAGTGAGCCAGTGGATGGGAGATCTTGATCTGTCTCTGTCTTTTTGCTTTTCAAATACGTAAAAATAAGTAAAAGGCAGCTTCAAAAAGAAAGAAAGGATACGTCTGCAAAGAGGAGCAGGAACACAGGGCAGAAGCTGAGTGGTGAGGTCAGGAAAGGATTTATTTCTTTAAGATGTGTGAAATCGCTGCAGCTTTGATAAGATAGATAGGAAAATACCTAGGAAGGGGGCAGGGGGAGGAGCCTCTGGAACAGCATCCTCAGTAGGTGAGCCAGGCGCCCTGGTGCAACCAGGCGATGCCTCCATGGGAATCGGGGGAGGCAGGCTTAGTGGTGCAGGCTGGTGGCGGGGGAGAAGTGGCCGGAGCAGGAATGGGAGGCAGGGCCAGCAGCAGACAGCAGGATGGAAGCACAAGTGCTGAGATTTTCAGGAACAAGAGAAGGGTGTCAGACAGTCATCGGGAAACTAGAGGGGCGAACGGGCCTGTGGAGCGAGGCTGCTGGGGAGCAGCGAAGGCCCGATGGAAGTTAAGTGACGGTGGATGTAAAGTGAGTGAACTTCCAAGGGAATTTAACATCTGGGCTTCACACTAAAGCAAATTCAATGTCAGGTGATCTAAGTTTTTTTTTTTTTTAAGATTTATTTATTTATTTGAAAGTCAGAGTTACACAGAGAGAGGAGAGGCAGAGAGAGAGAGAGAGAGAGAGAGAGAGAGAGAGAGAGAGGTCTTCCATCTGCTGGTTCACTCCACAATTGTCCACAACGGTCAGAGCTGTGATCCAAAGCCAAGAGCCAGGAGCTTCTTCCAGGTCTCCCATGTGGGTATAGAGGCCCAAGGACTTGGGTCATCCTCCACTGCTTTCCCAGGCCACAGCACAGAGTTAGATTGGAAGTGGAACAGCCAAGACTTGAACCGGTGCTCATATGGGATGCTGGCACCACAGGCAGTGGCTTTACCTATTATGCCACAGTGCCGGCCCCCTAAGTTCTTTAATGATTGCCATTCCTCTTTTCTGAAACCTCCAAGAGTTTATGGAAATCAAGAATTTTTTTAAAAATGTATTTACTTGAAAAGCAGATATATATATATAAATATATATATATACATATATTTATATATACAGAGAGAGAGAGTTCATTCTTCCATATGTGGGTTCACTCCCCAAATGGCCACGACAGTCAGGGCTGGACCAGGCTGAAGCCAGGAGCCAGAGGCTTCATCTGGGTCTCCCACTTGGGTGCAGGGGCTCAAGGACTTAGGCCATCCTCTGCTGCTTTCCCAGGCCATTAGCAAGGAGCTGGGTCGGAAAGTGGAACAGCCCAGACTTGAACCAGCACCCATACAGGATACTGGCACTGCAGGCCATGGTTTTAACCCGTTGTGCCACAGCACCAGCCAGGAAATCCAGAATTAAACCCGGATGCCAGCACCTGGTTTCCCAGTGCTATTCTCTCCACCCACCCCACCTTGCTGTCTGCTGGGCCCCAGCTTGAGCCCTGCCATCTGCTGTCCTGGTCCCTTTGCGGTTCCTGCGGCTTTGAGCAGTCCCCAAGCTCCAATCTCTGTGCTCTCACTCAGCTGAGCAGTGATCACTGCTGAGTGTTTTGCTAGGAGAGCCTTGCTTCCTGCAGAGACTGGATGAACTTGAGGTCAAGGGCAGCTCTCCCGGCTCTGGGCACCTAGAAACGTCTGATCGTGGTGTGAAAAGGAGGCCAAGGCTAGAGGCCGAGCGCAGGCAGCTGTGGCCCCGGCATTGCTCAGCCCCAGAACCGTGTAACACCCCTCTGCAGATTGCACGCAGCGACTCTTACAGAAAGGACAGGACGACGCACGCATCACCTTTTTGTCACTCTTCAAATGCCGTGGACTTCGGTGGAGTCACAGCCTCGGGAGCTTATGTTTCCTCTGTGATCGTGATTGGTGAACCAGCGCACCTTCCACTGCCGAAGCTGGCAGAGAGGTGACCCCCGTACTGAGGCCTCTCTACCCCCCGGGGCAGCGTCAGATTGAGCCCCATTGCAATTATTAGTGGGATAATGGGATTCATTTCAGCAAGGACTGCCTGGCTCGGGCCCAGCTTATTTTAATTTTCGATGTTAATAAACCTGTGGCTATTGCTTTTTGCACACCCATGTGCCTTATACCTCATTTCATCTGCCCATTAGGCAATTACCAGGAGCGCCTCTGTTCCCAGCACCTATTCAACACGGAGCAATTATGCTTATTTGGTGACTGATGATGAAACTTGGAGGAGGCAAAGGCACTGGTTTAGAACTTTCGTCAGGTGTGCACTAAGTGCCTGCCTTGCGTGGGCTACAGAGCAGGGTCTCAGGGCCGGGCCCCCGCTGGATCCCCAGTGTCAACCCACCGAGTGGTGCGTGCCCTTGCCAGCCCCAGCTGACCCAGGCCTTGGGATCCTGGCGCTGGGCTGCGAAGACAGCCCCTCCTGCCCGGGAAATGAGCTGCTGATGTTCCTCATTTGTCTGGGCCTGGGACCTTTTCAATAGGTCTTGAGTGTGCGTTGAGAGTAAGGATCCCTTTATTTACAGAGTCCTTTAATTCCTCACTTTTGTCATGCCCATGAGTCGGGGTGGATTTGCATTCACCAGCTCACTCCATGCTTTTCCAGACCCTTCCACTGAGGGTAGAGCAAAGCCACGGCCAGCCTGACTTCTGATTGCACCTGCGGGATTTTCCGAGGCTTGCAGAATGGTTGCATATGAGGGCACGACGGGGCCGTGTGTGGACTGGACCTGAGACACAGGACACTGTTGTGCATCAGGAGAGCGAGGTCTTTGCCCTGGGCCAGGGCTGCGGCCCCCTGCCGTGCTGTGATGGCTTTGGGCCACCCAGCGCTCGCTTGCTGTCCCTGGGTCCCTCATGCCTACTTGCCAAGTCTCAGATAATTTCTACGAGGAACAGGCTGTGCATACAACGTCAGAACAGAGTGTTTCTGGGCTTCTGATTCCACTGCTTTTCAGGCTGACACCTGCTACTTTTTAGAGGTGGTGACAGTGGGTTGCAACCCATTCATTACCGTTTTAAAGAAATGAAAAAGAACAGAATGGAGGAGCCAGCATTATGGCCCAGTGGGCTGAGCCTCTGCCTGCGATACCAGCATCGCATATGAGTGTTGGTTCAAGTCCAGGCTACTCTACTTCTGACCCAACTCCTTGCTAATGCACTTGGGAAAGCAGCAGAAGATAGACCAAATGCTTGGGCCCCTGCTACCCACTGGGAGACCCAGATGGAGTTCCAGGCTCCTGGCTTTAGCCTAGCCCAACCCCTGCTCTGTGACCATTTGGTGAGTGAACCATCGGATGGAAGATTTCCCTCTCCCCATTTCTTTGTAACACTGAATTTCAAGCAAATAAAGTGAATCTTAATTTTTTTTTTTAAAAAATGGAGTGGACTAGAAACTAGCAGCATGCCTATGTTTGGTGAAGCTAAGTATTATTTCACCAAGGACTTGTTCTCATTTGTGCACTCACAAGCTATTGTGTAGCAGGTTGATTTTGGTTGTACGTTTCTGTGTCCACTTGAAGACGTGTGTCGGGGTCACAGCGCCAAATGCACCTCTTACCCAGCATCCATGGATGTAAATGCTCTTGGAGGATCCCCGACACAGTTCCCAGCTTGCTCCAGGACCCAAGTGTCCCCACTCCGCTGTGGTTTCAAGGCTCTCTCCAGCCAACCGGAGCCTCCATTCCACCCTGTTATAGGGCTCTTGCCTGGCAAGATTCAGAGTTTGTGTTTTTAGGATTTTTTTTGGGGGGGGTGGTGTTTTGGCACAGCAGATTAAACTGCTGCCTGTGGCGCCAGAATCCTGTACAAGAGTGCTGGTTCTAGTCCCAGCTGCTCTGCTTCCCATCCAGCTCCCTGCTAATGTGCCTGGCATGGCAGTGGCAAATGGCTCAAGTACTTGGGCCCCTGACAGCCACATGGGAGACTAGGATGGATTTCCTGGCTCCTGGCTTCAGTCCGACCCAGCCTTGGCTACTGTAGTCATTTGGAGAGTGAAACAGTGAATGGAAGATCTTTCTGTCTGTTGCTCTGCCTTTCAAATAAATAAATAAATCTTTGAAAAAAAAACCACAAGATTTTTCCTTCCATGGGAAGAAGTGGGGGTGGGGCGTTGGGAAGTCAGTGGCTCAGAGAGAATGTGGTCGTAGGTAGCAGGTACCTGGGTAGCGCATAAATGTCAGGACCCCCAGGCCAAATGACTTGGGACTTGAACCCTTTGCACCAGACCGGTCTCTGATAGAGATGTTTTTGTGGAAAACCCAGCACTCAGAGTCAGTTAGACTCCTTTTGAATGGGCAGCTTTTCTTTTTTTTCCAATTTGAACATTTTATTTATTTATTTATTTATTTTGATAGGCAGATGTGGGGAGCAACTCAGACTAGACTAAGTTACTGGAATTAAGACTTATTCTATGCATCTGCTCTCCCACAATATGACGCTGTGAGAGGAGTAAACAACTTCTACGCAGCTCCCTCTCGCCAATTTGATGAGCTGCAGGAGCTGATCCTGCTGCTGATTGGAGGAGAGCAGCGTGCTCGGCGTGTGGGTAGCAGAGTTGGGATTGGTGGAAGAGGACTATAAAGGAGGAGAGAGACAACATGCACCAGGAACATCTAAGGGGAACATCCGGATAACATCTGAGCAGCCCCCGAGAGAGCTGGCCGGCGGTGTGCCGCTCCCCTGCGGAAGTGGGGAAAGTGGCAGGGGGAGCCGCCCTTCCACGGAGGTGGAAGGATTGGCAGCCAACCCGGGAAGGACCAGCAGCAAACCCGGGAAGGGCCGAGCAGACAAAAGAACAGCGCAGGGTT
Organism: Oryctolagus cuniculus; assembly: GCF_964237555.1. Classification (NCBI taxonomy): domain Eukaryota; kingdom Metazoa; phylum Chordata; class Mammalia; order Lagomorpha; family Leporidae; genus Oryctolagus; species Oryctolagus cuniculus. The sequence continues at coordinate 18,181,815 of NC_091447.1, forward strand.
TAGTGTCGTTCCTCCTCGAAGATGGGGGAGCGACAGGCAGAGTGGACAGTGAGAGAGAGAGACAGGGAGAAAGGTCTTCCTTTGCCATTGGTTCACCCTCCAATGGCCGCTGTGGCCAGCACACTGCGGCCGGCGCACTGAGCTGATCTGAAGGCAGGGAGCCAGGTGCCTCTCCTGGTCTCCTATGCAGGTGCAGGGCCCAAGCACTTGGGCCATCCTCCACTGCACTCCCGGGCCACAGCAGAGAGCTGGCCTGGAAGAGGGGCAACTGGGACAGAACCCGGTGTGCCGGCGCTGCAGGCGGAGGATTAGCCTACTGAGCCGTGGCACCGGCCCAATTTGAACACTTTATTTACTTGAGAGAGAGCTCCTATCACCTGGTTTACTCCCCAAATGCTTACAAACAGCCAGGGCTGGGCCAGGCCCAAGCCAGGAGGTGGGAACTCAATCCTGGTCTCTCAGATGTGTGGCGGGATCCCCACTTGAGCCATCACCTACGGCCCCCCAGGGTGAGCGTAAGCAGGAAGCTGGGACCCCGAGTGGAGCCAGGGTTTGAGACCAGCGCTCCGACACAGCATGTAAGCATCTTAATTGCTACCTACACCAAATGCCTGTCCTGGCCATGTCTTTCTGAAAGCGATATTCATGAAGCCTGTTTGCAGCTGTTGGAGAGGTGGCTCCAGATTTTCTCTGTAGCATTTGCTGCAATCACAAGTGGAAAGTCCATTAATGTAGAAAAACTTCTGTCTTCCTGGTAGTAAAAATTCTGGGGCCAGCACCATGGCTCACTAGGCTAATCCTCCGCCTAGCGGCGCCGGCACACCAGGTTCTAGTCCCAGTCGGGGCGCTGGATTCTGTCCCGGTTGCCCCTCTTCCAGGCCAGCTCTCTGCTGTGGCCTGGGAGTTCAGTGGAGGATGGCCCAAGTGCTTGGGCCCTGCACCCCATGGGAGACCAGGAGAAGCACCTGGCTCCTGGCTTCGGATCAGCGCGGTGCGCCGGCCGCAGCGCGCCGGCCGCGACGGCCATTGGAAGGTGAACCAACGACAAAGGAAGACCTTTCTCTCTGTCTCTCTCTCTCTCACTGTCCACTCTGCCTGTCAAAAAAAAAAATTCTGGATTGGTGTGACCGAGGGGGGGGTGTGGGGGGGCCTTGCAGGAGGCGGCCCCTTGCTGCATGGCTTCAGTGTTAACCAGGTCTTCCCCTGGTTCCTTCGGCATCCCTGCCACTTCAAGTGCTGGGTTGTCATAGGAACGGAGTCTGAGCGACAGCTGGGGTTGGAATCTGAGATAACCCCAGGGTGCGAGGTGGGGTGTGTAGGGGCTCGGAAGTAAGTGTTATGTTTGAAGAAGGCCTCAAGATTTAGACTTCTAATGTTATCTTCAAAACGAAGCTACAGCGAGACGCAGAGGCTCAAAGGATATAAGGAAATGGCTGGCACAACTGCTTCCTGTTAGAGGACAGTGGCAGAGCTTAATAAATTAATACCTTAGAACAACTCATGCATCTACATTATGAAGAACGGTACTATATTGCACGGTATTTCTGTGTGTGTGTGTGTGTGTGTGTGTTACAGGCTTCAGTTAGCAAAATGCCTACGAGGTTTTGTAACTTTCATTTTGCAATAGTCGGAAGCCAATGAGGTTTTGGGTTGATCAATTTGAGAAGATGGATCCAGAGCAAGCCTGGTTGTCAATCCCGTGAGGACGTTAAATGGAAACTATTTTAGAAAAATCATTTCATGCCACTCTCTTCACCAGCTATGGGAGGGTGGTCATAACGTTGGGGGGAGATCGTGGTATCCAATGGGCAGAGCCAGGGCTGCTAAACTCAGCCCCGTGTCAGGCAGCTCTGCCCTGCATGCCACAGCCTGGCAGTTGAGACAACAGCACCGGGATGAGCTTGCCAGGGCTGGGGCTGCAGGCGGAGGGCACGGTCTGCTTAGAAACAAAGCTGCTACTTTGCTCTCCATATGCCTAGTGCTTTCAACTTTTATTTATTTTATTTATCTGACGGGCAGAGAGACAATGGGCCCAAGCTGGGGACTGAAACCAGGTCTCCCATGTGGACGGCAGGAATCCACTACTTGGGCCATCACCTGTTGCCTTCCAGGGTGCGCATTAGAAGGAAGTTGGAATCAGGAATGGAGCTGGGACTTGGGCTCAGGAACTCAGGTGTGGGATGCAGGTGTCCCCACCAGCGTCCTAACTGCTGTGCCGAATACCACCCCTTGCCCTACCCGCTATTCTGTCTCGATCGGTTTCTGACTTTGAAGAGAGAGAACTGAGAGGATCAACCTCCAGCATATTGCACCATTCTACTCTACACGTTGCTCTGTGCCTTGCATTGTTCACGTAGAAATAGGTCACACTTTTTCATGACAATGAATATTTTGTCCTACAGGTGTGACTTTTTATGATGCAGCATGTGAGCCCATCACTCTTTCCATGATCAACGATCTTCTTTCAGACATTAGGATCTTCCCATGGTTTTTGTATTTTTAAATAATGTTGCAATGAATGCACTTTATGATACATCTTAGCACACATTTCTGACTGGAATTAAGACGTATGTATCATTTTAGACTTTTCTAAAGATGGCTTTATTGAGATGTAATTGACATACAATCCACTGCACTTTGATAAATACTGAAATACACATGCGCCCATGGAACCCTGTCACAGTCAAGAGAGTGAACATATCCTCCACCCTTGTGTCCTTTGAAATCCCCCTCTCCGCACAACCCTCTCCCACCCTGTTCCCAAGCAACCACTGACTTGCTTTCTGTCACTAGAAATTAGTTAGAATTTTCTGGAATTTTCTATAAATGGAGTCATACAGGATGTACTTTTTTAAAAATTTGGCTTCTTTCCCTCAGAATACATATTCTGAGATTCATCTATGTTGTTGAGACAAGTCATTGCTTTTTATTGCTGAGTAGTATTGCATCATAGAGAGAGCACACATGGACTTACCCATTCACATGTTGATGGCTATTTGTATTGTTTCCAGTTTCTAGAAATAAAGCTTCAATGAACATTCATATTCAAGACTTTGTGTAGACTTCAGCTTGCATCCTGCTTGATAGGTACCTACAAGTGCGACGGCTGGGTCACGTGGCAGGTACCCATATACAACTTTTTAAGAAACTGCTAAACTGACAAAGTGGTTGTACCATAGTAGCACTTCAAGTATTTCATTTAAAATGATGTGAATGGATTCACATTCATCACAAGTGTCCTGAGATTAGGGGCAGAGGAGTCAGGGGACAATGGAGCTGCAATGCACTTGGGATCACACATCCAAGTCTTTGACAGACAAAGAGGAGACAGTGGCTCATAAAGGTAAAGCGACTTTCAAGGGTCTTCCAGCTCACAGACTGGTCTTGTCACCCTTCTGAAGGATCGTGCAATTTGGGGAAAACTCTACTAGTCAATTAGCTACCAACTGTAACTTCCCAGCACAGCCTTGGGTTCTGCCACCAAGGGCGTAGACAGCCTTCCAAATAGGCCCCTGTGTGTGGGGGGGGGGGGGGGCGGGGGGGGGTATAACTTTGGACATGAAGCAACTTTTGAAAGTGGGAGAATTCTTCAGGATACACAATGCAGAGAATCAAAAGAACAATGGAAATATAATCAACCGGAAATTGTATCCAACCACTCACCGTATCAACATCAATTCAACAGCAGGGAAGATTAAAATATGCTATTGTCATGGATACATGGGGCCTGGAGGAGATCCGTGTAGTTTCTAAATAAACCAATGCACTTGGCAATTAAGACCTCTTCGTTAAAATGAAGAAAACAGCAGTGCCACGTACCCAGCTCCTTGGCTTGCCCCTCCAGCTCCCACCTCTCACTATCGTATTCATAAGCGTTGTCTCTAATCCGTCTCCTTAAGTACAGTTAACGAGTATATGTGTGCACCTTCTTGAAATTGTTCTGCTAAGCCTAAGAAACTGTCATGGGTTGAGGAGGCTGCTGCTTTAAGCAGATTTCATCTCTGTGTCACCACTCACGTCAGAGTGAAAATGTGCTCAGACAAGAGTTGTTCTGCTTCCATCAAGAGCGCCAGCCTGCCTGAGCCTCGTTCCACTTGGTTAAGCTTGTTATTTAAATTGTTAAAATTGAGACATCGGCTGTAAATTTCAGAGGAGATATAACAATTATTAGATACAAGTTGGGCACTTGTACTTGAGACTGTGCCGTGCCCTCCATCCACCAGCAGAATTAGCTGCGAATAATTTACAATGGTTTCTTTAAGAAGTGTGCCCTGCAGCACTTGGACAGCACTAAATCCCAGCCTGTCCCCAGCTGGATCGTGCTTCCAACTTTAAGAGAGATTTGGCTCTGGTCAGCAGAGTGGCTGCTCGCTCCAGAGTGCCACCAGTTAGTCCCTCTGACTCTTGAAGACTCGAGTGAGGATTCCTCAAGCTGCCTTCTGGCCATGAGCTCTGGGTTTAGGTGACTTTACACAGCAGGCAGGGAAGCCACGATCAAGAACAACTGCCCCTTGGGGTGAGGAGAGGGAAGAGCTGGGAGCTCGCTGCGTCGCTGGGAGCCCGTCAGTGATTCCATCACAGTCCTGTCAGAGCTCTGTGCCACCATGGAACTGTGCCGAGGCCACGGCTGGAGGGAAGAGATGAGTGCGAATGAAACTGGGACTCTTCACCAGGGTCTGCCAAGGCCATCCGACCCATCTTCTCCAACCTCTGTCTCAGCAAAGGGACAAGTGTGTGCTTATTAAGCAGTTGACTCATTCTGTTGATTTTTGGGTCCACAGCGATCCCCAGCATTGGTTGTTGATTCTAACCTGTACTCATGTGTCGCTCCCCCTCTTCGTGGAGGAACGACACAGGACCCTGCGCTGTTCTTTCGTCTGCTCGGCCCTCCCCGGGTTTGCTGCTGGTTCTTCCCGGGTTGGCTACTATCCCTTCCACCTCCGTGGAAGGGCAGTTCCCCCTGGCCACATTCCCCACTTCCGCAGGGGAGCGGCACACCACCGGCCGGCTTTCTCGGGGGCTGCACAGGTGTTCCTTCAGCTAGATGTTCCCCTTAGATGTTCCTGGTGCATGCCGTCTCTCTCCTCCTTTATAGTCCTCCTCTGCCAATCCCAACTCGGCTGCCCACACGCCGAGTACGCTGCTCTCCTCCAATCAGGAGCAAGTCCTACAGTTTATTGGTTGAACTGGAGGCAGCTGTGCAGAAGCTGTTTACTTCTCTCCCAGCGCCATATTGTGGGAGAGCAGATGCATAGAATAAGTCTTAATTCCAGTAACTCAGTCTAGTCCGGATTGCTCCCCACACTCATGGAATTGTAGTACGTGACATTTAGTTATGCCAAATTGCATCCTATAGATACTGGTCCATCATTTCTATTAATGAAATACATATGGTCCCCTGAACAGAGTTCCGTTTATGATGTTTTGACTTTGCAATGGTGCAAAAGGCATATGCATTTGGTAGACACCATGCTTCAAATTCTGGATTTTATCTTCTCAATAAATTACATGAGACAGTCAATGCTTTGTTATAAAATAAGCTTTGCGTTTGAAGATTTGACCCAACTGTGGGCTAATGTAAGTGCTCACAGGTGGACTAGACTGAGTTAGAGAAACTAAATGCATTTTAAACTTAAGATATTTTAAGTTACGATGGGCTTATTAGGATATAAATATCCCCATTATAAATTGAGGAGTTTATGTGTTTAAAAATTCTGAATCTGACTTTTAATTTGTCAGATCTCTATTATCTCTAAATTTCTATTTTTTTCCAAATCATAGAGAGAAATAAACAAGTTTAGAGCTGGGATAAAACTTGCATATCATCCATCTTTGCCTCATTTTGAAAATCAAGATAAGAAGAACTGGACAGATTACATTCCTGAAGTCAGACATGTAGATAGTGGTAATAAACCATGGGTACTCTTTGAGTATAAGTTGTTTTGTTATTTGAAAATTTATCCCACTGTAACATGAGCACACTTTGCTTCATTTTATCCATCAGCCTTCTGTAGGTTTTTTTTTTTTTTAAGTTTTCTTTATTTACTTGAAAGTCAGAGTTACACACAGAGAGAAGGAGAGGCAGAGACAGAGAGAGGTCTTCCATCTGCTGGTTCACTCCCCAGCTGGCTGCAATAGGTGGAGCTGTGCCAATCCGAAGCCAGGAGCTTCTTCCGGATCTCCCATGTGGGTACAGGGGCCCAAAGACTTGGGCCATCTTCCACTGTCTTCCCAGGCCATAGCAGAGAGCTGGATTGGAAGAGGAAGAGCTGGGACTCGAACCGGCACCCATATGGGATGCTGGCACTGCAGACGGTGGCTTTACCCACCAAGCCACAGCACCGGCCCCCTGTAGGTTTTATAAACACGCCCTTTCAGAGTCAGGGCCTGGTCTCAGCCTTTCCCTTCCTGCTGTTCACTGCTTAGGCATCACCTGAGTTTCTCTTACCTGCATCATCCTCTGGCCCCAGGACACTTGCTTTGCTCTGGCCTTCATGGCGATGGTCTTTTATGGGTGAAATCCAACAGCGCCTGCCTCGTGGCTGTCCTATGGACATTGATGCACAAACTATGCGGAATTCTGCCCGACGGCCCACGTGAGCAGCTTGGAAGTATGGAGTCTGTTCATCAGGCTCGATAGGGAAAGAACCGATAGGATGTGGGGACACACACCGTGGTTTGGACGTGTTTCCCAAAATTCATGCATTGGAAACTCAATCCCCAACACAACTGTGTCGGGAGGCAGAGTCTCATAACAGGAGGTTAGGTCATGAGGGCTCTGCCCCCACGAGTGGATTAGCGTCCTGGGAGTGGGAGTGGGTTAGTTTTCCTGTGAGTGGATTTATTGCAAAAGTGAGCTCAGCCCTTTCTTGCTCTCTCCTTCCCTTGCTGTTTCTGCCTCTGCCTGGGATGACACAGCACCAAGGTCTTTGCCATGTGCCAGAGCTGGGCTCTTGGACTTCCCAGCTTCCAGAACCATGAGCCACGTAAGTCCCCATTCCTTATAAAGCATTGCATTATAGTGGCAGGAAATGGACTAAGACAATAGCTGATAGATGGACAGATGGAAACTGATTGACTTTTTTTTAAAGATTTATTTGAAAGACAGAGCTACAGAGAGAGGGAGAGACAGAGAGAGAGGTCTTCCATCTGTTGGTTCACTCCCTAGATGGCCGCAATGGCCGGAGCTTCGCTGATCCGAAGCCAGGAGCCAGGAGCTTCTTCTGGGTCTCCCACACAGGTGCAGGGGCCCAAGGACTTGAGCTATCCTCCACTTCTTTCCCGGGCCACAGCAGAGAGCTGGATCAGAAGAGGGGCAGCCGGGGCTAGAACCGGCACCCATATGGGATGCCGGCGCTTCAGGCCAGGGCTTTAACCAGCTGCACCACAGCGCCGGCCCCATGATTTTACAGTTGACTCATGTGATTGTGGAGGAAAGCAAGCGCCCAAATCTGCAGTGTCAGCAGCTGGAGACCCAGGGAATGCGAGGTGCAGTTCCAGTCTGAAGACTGGCAGGCTGTTATCGACGGAAATGTTCATCTCATCCCAAGCCACCCTTGAAGTTGGCACATAAAAAGAACCATTGCAAGGGGTAGGCACCCTGCAAAATAAAGGCTCGGCCGTGGAGGTATGAGGTATGGGACGCAGGGGAAGCAGCACTCTTGTCTTTCCTTGTGCTCCGCTCCCGGACAGCCCCGGCCGGACTGCCTGAGCTGCAGGAGCTCACACCCTGCTCCATCAGCTGTCATCGCGCTCACACTCAGCGGAGCCCAGCGTGGCACCTCGCCTCGCTCTCCCCGCCTCCCCGGTCTCCTCCTTTCCCTCACCCTCCATTCTCTGGGTTTGCTTCCCCCCACCCCGGCTTTTACCCCAGGCAGGCTTCATTTTTCTAGGACCCTGGTTCCTATATCTTCTTACCAACTAACAAACAAAACCTGATTAAAGTCAGAAGCCCACTGTGCAAAATATGTCACTGCAACTTTCCACTCTTGTAGAATTCCAAGATCCTCCTACTGCGAAGTTTCAATTGATTCTCTCTGACCTGGTCAGAACCTGTTGTAGATTGTGTACTGAGCATCCGTGTCAGGGATTGTTATTACCACTGGTGCATAGACTCTGGACTTGAGCTTCATCACCTTGATTCACAGCATCCAAATCAATCCTCCCTGTCTAGACAAAGCCATTTAACTTCTTTCTAAGTTAGCAACTACACAGTGGTTATTTATTGAACAATTTGTAAGTGCAGGACATGGTGAAGGATATAAAGAACACAAGATTTGATTCTCTCTCTAACTGCTTACATTCTAGAAGCATTTTTGCTTCCTAATCCCTCATCAAATTGAGAAGAGACTTACCCTGTTAGACACAGGAAATGTTTTCATAAAAGTCCTTTGGTCAACATGTTCCAAAACTTAAAAGATTCTGTTCATGTCATTAAAATTCTTGGCCATCATGAGCCAGTAGGTGCCAATCAAGGTTGGAGAGTGGAGAAGAGATGCAGGAGCTGGAGCTAGGGAAAGGCCTTGCCAGGTGTAAGTAACCTTTCCCTCTAGTTCATTGCTGATGTTTGGAGGGACCTTGAAGGGAGCACACCCACAAATATTACAAAAACAGTAAGAAATGCACAATGTTGGCTCTGAAAGAGAGCACCTGGCTTTTAGTGGAAGATTTATAAGTCTAACAGAAACTCGTTTAAGCCAATATCGTGTTTCAACTGCGTTCTGCGAAACACAGGTGGACTTGCAAGATGGAGGAGATATCCGAGGTTAAAATCAGGCTATAGAACTTTCCAGTGTTTTTCTGCTCCCTGGCTACTGTGAGAACAGATAACCCAAGTTAGTTGTGTAATTGGTAGTTGGTGAAAAGGATTCTGTTTTAGATACAAATCTCAGCCATTCTCTACTTTCTACTTTATTCTTATTTCTATCATCATCATCATCATCTATCTGCCTATCTACCTACCCATATAAAGATGAAGGTACACGTTCCTGAAATAAAGGACTGAGCCGAAAACCCTTGTAAGCAATGTAGTTCCTGGATAATAGAGGCATTACCTCAACATATTTCTGAACTGTGAAAAGCTGCTATAAGAGCTAATGTCTTTTTTTAAAAAAAATCCCCTTGTCTTATTACGTCTTTCAATAATTGGCCTTGATGCTTATTCAGGCATAACTCCACTGACTTTCAGTTGATTGAGCTGATTTGACTTGAATAAGGTTGGCTACATATGGCCCCCTTTCTACTCTACCTTCTGATCGCATGATGCCATGTGTCATAATGCTGCAATGATGTGTATTGGCAATCTTATACTGGTGATTAATTGCTGGGAAAGTAATTTATTTATAATTCTACTTGCTTTTGGTGGCCTGATATCACATGTTCTCAGGTACACTGACTCTGAACAGCCCCAAGAAGCTGATTTAATACTCCCATCCCACCCCAAAATGAGCCCAAGTCTTGGGAAACAGTAACATTAACATTTCTTGAGTCCGGTGCCAGGCATGGGGCAACACAGCTGGCATGCACCGCCTCCGAGCCTCTCATCTCCACGGTAGCTCCATGAGGCGGGGGCTAGAGGCAGGTGGCACCGGCTCAGATGGAGACCACTGGAGAGGGCGGCTGCGTTGGCCGAGGTCGCGCTGCTCTCGGGTGACAGACACACTGTGCGGCTCGGAAGCCCGGTAGAAGCCCTTCAATAGTGGCTGCATTTTCCTCCCCTTCTTGTTCTGCCTCCACCTTCTCCCCGTCCTCACCACCCCAGCCACACAAGCCTCTTCTCGTTCTCAGCCTTTCTAACGGCTCCCTAGGCTGAAGCGCTCTGTGCCTGGTCGTCTGCTGCTCGCTGTCGTGCGGCCCCGTCCTTTTCCCAGCACGAGTCACCTCCTCAGGCAGGCTAGCCGGGTAGGCTCCTCCCACTGGATCATCTCTCCTTCCCAGCATTTTTGGCGATCTGTTTTCATCTGCTGGGCAGCAGTATCTTGTTTCTCCACTGTCTCCCACTGGAACGGCAATCCCATGGTGCAGCAGCGCCGTCAGACTGTGGATCACCCCCGCTCTAGCACTGAGGTGACCGCACCTAGAGGCTTGGCCAGCACTGCGGAAGGATCAAGGAGCAGCTCAGTAGCAGTGAGCCTGCCTGTTGGACGCACGCCGGGCAGGTGTGCAGGCTGGGCGGGCTCTCCAGGTGAAAGGCACCAAGGTGCTCAAGGGGACAGGTGTGCTGGGGTTTGAGCAAACATGCGCATGCTTTTGCGGCGCTTGGCTTCTGCCTTGTTCTCTGATTTCTCCTCTGGGCTTACGATGGCTCACCTTGACCTTCTCAAGTATCGTCTGGCCCCATAGCAGACTTCCCCAGGGTCGCGGGAAATGCTGAAATGGACTCTGGTTGTCTCGTGACTGATGGGTACCGGCGTTTGCTTTGCAGGATCACTGTGGACATAGGAAATCCAAGGAGACAGCTAACCACAGGGACTTCAGCACCTTGCAGGCTGGACCGAGGTGGGGGTGTGCCAGAAGGGATGTCTGCTGGCCGCACCTCCTTGAGGGGTGTCATGGCTCATTACCAGCAGTTTGCTCTGAGAGCAGTCACTAGATCCTAATGCTTTGTTTGGAGTAAGCGCACCGACTAGAGAGGATTCATCCACCGTAATTAAGTATGAACCCAGGTATTAGCCAAAGTGCCTTTCCACCGCGCGGCCAGCAACAAGACTGGAAAGACCCCTTTTGTGCACGCACAGGGCCCGCTTGCTCCTGTTCTTGCCACACCGCAGGGCTCCAGTCTCCAACAAACACAGGGCGCATTCACTCAGTTCCCTCCGCAGAGTGCCTTTCCACCGCGCGGCCAGCAACAAGACTGGAAAGACCCCTTTTGTGCACGCACAGGGCCCGCTTGCTCCTGGTTCTTGCCACACCGCAGGGCTCCAGTCTCCAACAAACACAGGGCGCATTCGCTCCGTTCCCTCCGCAGGTGCAGCGTGCATCCTCGCAGCCTTTCAAAGCACCTGACATCCTTTCAAGTTAGCTGCTACAAAGCCAAATGCAAACAGAGCGCTTTCTGAGGCAGCCTGCCAGTCAGCCCTCAATCTGTATGTTCTTCCAGACACTCCTTCTCCTGCCTGATTTATTTCATATTAAAAGGGCTGTCAATCTGTATCACAAGTCCGGGTTGAGAAAGAGTGAGTGATGTGTGCCGAGCAGGTTCCTTGTTGTTGTTTGTTATTGTTAAAAATAATGGTCTCCCTCTCTCCAGCCGCATTCCGACTCGCTCTCTGCCGCTTGCCCAGTCCTTGTTCACCTTGTCTGTGGGGATCCGCACATGAGAGGTGTGAATCCCACGGACTAGAAGCATTTCCATTAGAAGCGTTTTCTGTGAGGCTGCAGCAGCCCCCCCCCCCTTTTTATTATCCATCAAATGTATCTCTTTTTACCATCTGATGGCTTGGCAACAGGACCATTCCTCTTCCAAACAAATGTGCCTGCAACCTGGCAGGATACTCCGCGTGCAGAGGCTTTGCGCTGGCGCATGCGAGTGAGGCATTCTGGGGGCTTCATTAAGGCTCGGCGCTAACGAGGCAGGCAATGGGCCCCGGTAGGGTCACTCTGTCATACCAGCTGCATTATTGCTTGTGCGAGTGTATTGGTTATTGCCTTCTCCTGTCGTTTAGGCCAGGTTTCCTGCCTTTTTACCCTGCAATTTGGGGAACTGTGCCATCCTTCTGTGTCCCTAATTTCTCACACTTGCGGAGGGGCCTGGTGCCAAGGTGAGGGACCAATCAGTGCCCTGTTTGCTTGCAGTACCGAAACTCCCAGATTCCGAGGCACCCAGAGCCAGACTCTCTGAACACAGGGTCTAATCTTTTTTTTTTTTTTTTTTTTTTTTGACAGGCAGAGTGGACAAGAGAGACAGAGAGAAGGGTCTTCCTTTTCCGTTGGTTCACCCCCCAATGGCCGCTGCGGCCGGCGCACCGTGCTGATCCGAAACCAGGAGCCAGGTGATTCCTCCTGGTCTCCCATGCGGATGCAGGACTCAAGCACTTGGGCCATCCTCCACTGCCTTCCCGGGCCACAGCAGAGAGCTGGCCTGGAAGAGGAGCAACTGGGACAGAATCCGGTGCCCCGACCAGGACTAGAACCCTGGGTGCCGGCGCCGCAGGCAGAGGATTAGCCTAGTGAGCCATGGCGCTGGCCAAGAATCTGCATGTTAAGTAACCACTTGCTGTGTGATACTCAGGGAAAAGGTTTGTGGGGTGGGGTGGCTCGATGGTTGTTGATGAGGGGAGGCTGGGAGCTGACAGGAGGCCCCAGACTTATTTTTTTTTTAAGATTTGTTTATTTATTTGAAAGGCAGTGTTACAAAGAGGCGGGGGTGGGGAGAGAGAAAGAGAGAGAGAGAGAGAGGTTTTCTATCTGCTAGTTCACTCCTCAGATGGCTGCAATGGCCAGAGCTGCACCGATCCAGAGCCAGGAGCTTCCTCTTGGTCTCCCATGCAGGTACAGGGACCCAAGCACTTGGGCCATCTTCCACTGCTTTCCCAGGGCATAGCAGAGAGCTGGATCAGAAGTGGAGCAGCTCGGACTTGAACTGACGCCCACATGGGATGGTGGCACTGCAGGCAGCAGCTTTACCAATTATGCCACAGTGCCACTCGCTCCAGTCCACCCCTCTGCTCCCAGACTCTTTTTTTAAAAATTTATTTTATAGTCAGAGAGACACACACTTACAGAGAGCAGTCTTTCATTTGCTGGTTCACTTTCTTTCTTTTGTTTCTAGACATTTTATTTATTTACTTATTTATTTGAGAGGTAGAGTTATAGACAGTGAGAAGGAGAGACAGAGAGAAAGGTCTTCCATCCACTGGTTTACTTCCCAAATGCTCACAATGGCCAGAGCTGAACCAATCCAAAGCCAGGATACAGGAGCTTCTTCTGTGTCTCCCACGCGTGTGCAAGGGCCATCTTCTACTGCTTTCCCAGGCCATAGCAGAGAGTTGGATCGGAAGAGGAGCAGCCAGGACTAGAACCAGTGCCATAGGGAATGCAGGCAGAGATTAACCTACTGTGCCACAGCGCCAGCCTCTGGTTCAGTTTCCAAATGCCTGCAGCAGCAAGGACTGGGCCAGGCCAAAGCCAGGAGACTCAAGCTCAGTCTGGGTCTCCCATGTGGGTGGCAGGGATCCAGCTACTTGAGCCATTAGCTGCTGCCTCCCATGGCGCACATTAGCAGGAAGATGGAACTGGAAGCAGAGCCAAGGCTCAAACCCAGGTACTCTGAGATGAGATGTGGATGTCCCAAGTGGCACCCCAACCCTAACCACTCTGCCAAATGCCCAGCCTGGGAGGCCACAGACTCTGCCCCTTGTCCCTGGCTCCCTCCAGGCCCCTCCCTTGTTCAATTTTCTCTCCCCCCCCCCCCCCCCTTTTGGCTCTGTGACCAAGGAGTAGTTCAGAGAAGACCACAATCCCTTAGGAGAAAAGCCCAGACCAGAAATAGCATTCACACTGCTTTCTCCTTGCAAACAAAAAAAAAATTGGCTGCATCATCAAATTTGTGGTGAAGAGACAGGGGAGACAAAGGAAGAAGAGAAACATTACAGAATAAGACAAATATGCAAACTATAGCTCAGTGACAAAGCCCGCCTGAGGCTGGAGGGAATGTTGTCCCCAAGGAAGCAACAGTCAGCTCAGCTGAGGTCGGGGCCAGGGAGGGCTGGATGTGGGCGGCGCTGCAGTGGGAGGGGCTGTCTATGGCTGCCCGGAGTTCCCTTGTGCAAGCCTCGATCCTCAAACAGCACTGTCTGCAGATGGCCCCCGGACAGGATGGGCAGACCTGTGAGGACCCAGCAGAACGTGGGGGAAACCGTGTGGAAAACCTACAGTAAAATCAGTTCTGTCAAAAACGCACGCAATGGGACAGGCATCTTGAGCAACAGTGAAGCCATTGGTGGGCACGCCCACCCCTTGCACTGGGAGGCGTGGCTTCCTTCAGGTTTCGGCTCTGCTTCTGTTCCAGCTTCCTGTAACGCATTCTAGGAGAGCAGGTGACGGCTCAACTGGTTGGTTGGCCCCTGCACTGATGTGGGAGAACTGGATGGAGCTCCAGGCTCCTGGCTTCAGCCTGGCTCAGCCCTGGCAATTGTAGGTGTCTGAGGAGTGAACCGGTGGATGGGAAATCTATCAGCATGCCTGGCTCTCTGTGTGCTCTGTTTGCGTATGGCTCTGTCTGCCTTTCAAAGACATATGATAAAAACTCAAAACTCATTGTTTCCTTAGCATTCTCCTAACCTCTGTGCTTGGCGGTTATTTGTTTCTATTGCATCAGCATGGTAGAAATGGCAGCAATGGTGGGCTGCTGTGTGACTTCCCCCAGTTGTACCATTGGTGACGTCACCCTGGTAGCAGTGGAGTCACCATGGAAATCAGCAACAGCTGCAAACCAGCTCTTGGTTTGGTCTTGTGTTGACTCTCGAGACTTGCTCAAGTGATGGCAAAAATGTTAATAATGCAGATGAAGCTCAAAAACACGTCCTGTCTGTAGCTGTTACACTGTGAATGGCCCCCAAATCTGAGAAAATATTGTTTGCGGTATTTGAAAACTCTTATCTGGCTCAGCAAAGCTGTCGCTCATGTCATTGATGAACGAACATGGCTCGGAAACATGCCTTCAAAATTTTCCTTTTAGTTCTACTCATTAATGCAAATGAAAACACCAACCATGAGTCATGTCAGAACCATCCCTGCTGTCACTGGCAAACTGAGGGTGAGTATGGCTACAAGAGCTTGTCAAAAATCAGCAAGAGCTGTCCGAGAGAATCAGTTGACCATGTGGAATTGAAATGAAAGAGTTCTGCTGTTTTCACTTGTGAATTGTGTGCTACGCATCTGGCAAGTCAGTAGAACTCACAGTAGACTCACGTGCACAGAAGTGTAGGGCTTGCCCGTGCACACAGTTTCTCCCTCCCACCCCACCCCAGGCTGATTGGGAAACATTTGTGAGCACAGCCCAGCCTTGGTCACACTGACAGATGTAAAGGACTTGGCAATCCCA